>NC_041234.1:3226411-3309706 GCF_002837175.3 Physeter macrocephalus | reverse complement strand
TGTCTTTTCATCTTGTTTATGGTTTCCTTTGCTGTGCAAAAGCTTTTAAGTTTCATTAGGTCCCATTTGTTTTTTTTTGTTTTTATTTGCATTTCTCTAGGAGATGGGTCCAACAGGATCCTGCTGTGATTTATGCCATAGAGTGTTCTGCCTATGTTTTCCTCTAAGAGTTTGATAGTGTCTGGCCTTACATTTAGGTCTTTAATCCATTTTGAGTTTATTTTTGTGTGTGGTGTTAGGGAGTGTTCTAATTTCATACTTTTACATGTAGCTGTCCAGTTTTCCCAGCACCACTTATTGAAGAGGCTGTCTTTTCTCCACTGTATATCCTTCCCTCCTTTATCAAAGATAAGGTGACCATATGTGTGTGGGTTTATCTCTGGGCTTTCTATTCTGTTCCATTGATGTGGCACGTGGATTCTTAACCACTGCACCACCAGAGAAGCCCCATCAATTATCTTTACTTTTAATAATTATGTAGTGCATTAATTGAAATTTCAGTATCAATATGCAGAGTTTGAGGTTCTCAGTAGAAAGGTTGCTGGAATAGATAAATCATGTTAATCACTGGCCTAGTGGTGTTGTCAGCCATTTTAAGGGGAAGTGGACCACCGGGTCCTTGGCTGTTGGAATCAGTTGTACTTTGTAGTGCAATAAAAGATGAGACGGGGTGGCCTTCCACCCTCTAGCTCAGGAGTTGGCAAACTACTGCGCATAGTCCAAATAATAGCCTGCCACATGTTTTTGTAAATAAAGTTTTATGGGAATACAGCCATGCCATTCATTTATATACTCTCTATGGCTGCTCTTACGCTAGAACCACAAGTTGAGTAGTTTCGACAGAGAACATATAGCCCACAAAACCTCAAATATTTACTTTCTTATCTCTTACCAAAAAAGTTGGCTGCACCCTGCTCTAGTTTATATGACATCCTTGCCCTTCTGATCAGGAGGCCAGTTTTTTGTCTCTGTAGATTATGAAGTGCACACAGTGTACTTCTGTTAAGGAGTCTCTGTTTTATTTGTCTCCAGATAGAGCCAAAGCCCTTCCGAGTACACCGTGCAGGAAATGGCATTGACTGAAATTGAGTTTAGTGTTTCCCAAGGCGAGCATTTTCAGAACAGGGTTTTCTGGCATTTCTGGGACGAAAGCCACAATGAGTTGTTCAGCTGAAGAAAGGATTTGCTCTGCATTCTGTTCAGGTTTCAAAGCAAAATCTCAACTTTGCTCCTAGGAAAGATAGTGCATTTGGTAGCTGTATTTTATTTTATTTTATTATTATTATTTTTTTGATTTTCATCTGGTAGCTGTATTTTAAAACGAAAAAGAAAAACCCAAAATGGCAAGGAATAAATAGACTTTCATAAGGCTGTGTAACTGCTGAGAAATCCTTTTTCCATCCCTCCCAAGTCTCCCATAACTGCAACTATAACAGCTTAAAAAGATTTGCAGTGTTAGAGCCACAGTTCCTCAGTTAACGTCGTTAAGGGAAACAAAGTCCTGATGCAAAGCACATAGATAGGGATAAAATTTGACAAGGGGACAAGTTTTTTGTTTTTCTGCATTCCCACATAAAATGTATAGTTGATATTTTCTGAAAATTATACTGATTGATAATCGTTGAGTAACTTTCTGATAGAAAAGAAAGTAAATGTGAATAACAAAGAATTTCATGAAATTGTTTATAAAGTAATCTGATAATATTTTTCTGTATTGTATTAATCCTCAAACTCTAAGGATGCAAGTTTCAAATTTCTTTTTGAAAATTTATTTTTAGCCTTTTTTAGAGGTGAGATCATGTTACAGTATGATGAAGAAAGCAATGTTACCCAGGTAGGTTTTAAAGATTTTTAAACTGCAATTTAAAAAGTGAATTTTCATATATTTAAAGATTTAAGGTTCAAATTATTTCTGATATTTAGCATATTTACTTTTATCACCAAATTTAAATAAAGTACGTGTTGTTGAAACATTAGCTTTGCTGAGAGGGCTTGACTTCATGATAATCATGGTATTTTGTTAAAAATTATATTTTAGTTTTCACTAGGTTTGATGCTGAATAGAGTGTTTATATGATACAGTTCTGTTGCCAGTCAAAATTTAAAATTATATTAGAAACTCCTAGCAGTAAGAAATGTAATATATTGAACCTAAAAATTGTCTTCTCAATTTGATCCTGTTCACCCCATGGGGGATTCAGACACAGTAGTATCAGCCTTCCCATAACCTAGATTGGTTAGGAAGATCCCAGCTAAATATGGTTTGTTAATTCAGTAAATATTTCCTGAGCACCTACTATGTGCCAGGCAATGAGCTAGGTGCTAGAAATGCAGTGATGGTTGTTACCAAGTGTCCCTTTTTACATTCACATAGAGAACTTTAATAGTGTTCTTTTGGGGGAACCCTTGGAACAACAAAAGATAGAAATTAGCACATCAGACTTGATGATTCAGAATATTTTTTTAAAGAAAACATAAAAACAAAAACGGACTCAGCCAATATATATTTGATCATTGCTAGACAATATTCCATGCAGTTAGGAATCACAGCCTTTGGGGTGTAGTTCTTTGGGCGCCCAACAAAACTGAAGAACAGCTTCTTGTTAGAAAGTGTTATAAAACAAAACAATATTTGTTGTATTCTTAATGATTTTGTGCTTCTAGCAGAATCAAGTTATGGCTAATGGCACCTCAACTGGAATCCTGTCTCTAAGGGAATTGAAGTGAGTAATTAATCTGCTGTTTGATTTAAAACTTAAGACATCAACTATGGAAAGATACTTGTTGCGCTATCTATACTTTTGGAAACTGAGAATAGGAAAGAGACAGACCCCAGAGGTCATAAAGAATTGGTTCTTGTGATCTTTGCAAACTAACCATAGTCACCTGTCTTCAACTAATATCCCTGTGAGGCTGTTCTCTTTGATGCTATCGAATTGTGTAAGAGTGTCACCAAACCAGATTCGTTTTGCCCAATGCACAGCAAGCCAAAACAGTGAGAAGCCAAGGTTTGCAGCAAAGAGAAGGGTTTATTCCCAAGGCAGCCACATTAGGAGAACAAGTCTCAGATCTGCCTCCCCAAAGGCCAGGGACTTGGGGTATTTATGAGGTAAAGAATAAAGTAGCAGGGCAGTCTGAGGCTGGGGAGCGTGGGGAGCATGGGGAAAGGTGATTGGAAAAAGGTGGGTAATCTTTGTTCTGTGCAGGTGTTACTAAGCTACAGACCTCTGCATGTTCAAAAATGGAGGCGCTTAGCACCATCTGAGGGTGGAGTTTTCAGCCCTCTGAGGCCAAGGCCATCGGACACTCACGCATGCCCAGTTGGAGGGTCAGGGGTCCTATCCAGTCTTAACCAGTTCAGCTAGAAGTAGACACAGCTGACTCCAAGTTCCTGGAAAACAACTTGGGAAAACATCTTATCGTTTAGGCTACATGCTGCTTGGAGGACATGCAGGTCTTAAAAGGACTTTGATTAGTGAAGGCAGGTTATAGGCGAAATGGATTTGACTAATAATTACCCACGGTTTCAAGAGCTCCATTTGAAATGGTATTTGGGTTTTAATATGATCTGGTAGCCAGTCAGGTTGAAATAAGAGTTCAGGGTAGGACTCCATGTATACCATTTACTCATGCTTTCATGAGGCATCGGTCATTCATTAGTCAGAGAGGTCTTTGTTAAGTAGACCTCAGTTTACAAGGGTAAGCACAGACAGTAAGAAATGCATTACAAATAAATGCTCCTAGTTAGACAATAGGTCAAAATGTCGGCCAGCAGACAGTCTTACCTTGACTGTCACTGGAAGGGAAACTTCATGTCTTCGCCCTCATGCAGGGAAGCAGCATCAGAGGTGAAATGTATCCACTCTCAGCCTTGCTATTATCTTTCAAAAGAGATTTTCATAAACTTTTGAACCAAATCCAGAAGCTCTGAGGAGTGTCTGTGATGACACTGAAGAGAAAAACTTTTCCAAGGTATCAATAAAAACAAAACACATGTGATAGGAAACATGTTTTTAAACTCACAAGTTCGTAAATAGAACACAACCTAGCATACCTGTAAGTAATTCATTTTAATTGCTAGACTTGAAATATAGATGAGTTCATTTAAAGCCACCAAGCATTTGTTGAACACCTACTATGTGCTAGGCATTGGGGATACAAATGGGGATAAACCCAACTCTCTGAGATGGAAAACTGGGTCTAGAGCAGTGGTTCTCAACCCTGACTGTATATTAAAATCACCTGGGGAGCTTTTAAAACGTCTGCTATCCAGGCACACTCCATAACAATTAAATCGGTATTTGGGGCCTGAGTTGCAGGCAATGGTATTTTTGAAAACTCCCTAGGTGGTTCCAGCATGAGGCCAATTTTGAGAAGCAGGAGTCTAGAGTCTGATGGGAAAGAAGCAGGAAGCGAACAAATGATAACAGTACAGTATAATCCCTGCAATGAAGGTGACACGAACAGGCTACCAAAGGATGTTCTGAGTGTCTGAATATAGAGTAGGCAGAGTAGTTGGACATGACTGGAGTGGCCAGGGAAACCCCAGAAAGAAGGTGGCCTCTGAGCACAGTTATGCAGGAGCAGCTCCTGCCAGCTTGAAAAGCTAGCTGACTACTGTTGCCACGATACTTCTCTTCTCTCCAGACCTTCCCTGGAGCCAAGAACTATTGCCCAGTCCTTAGAGCAGGATTTCTCAGCACTGTTGACATTTGGGGCCTGATCATTCTTTGTTTTGTGGGGCTGTGCTGAGCATTGTAGGATGTGTAACAGATCCCTGGCCTCTACCTACTAGATGCAGGGAGCACCCTGCCCCCAATTGTGACAATCAAAAATGTCTCCAGATATTGCCAGATGTCCCTGGGGGGGGGGCAGTGTCACCCCAGTTGAGAATCGCTGCCTTAACGTGAGTTCTTTAACTAGATTTCTTTCATCCTAAGTTCATGTGAAGCTCTGCCACACTGAAGAAATAAAACTGTTGTTGGAGTGGGATTGGAGGAGAGGAATGAGGGAAATTCCTAAAGAGGAGTTGTGAGGAGGGGAAGGCAGGGCTGGGGAGTGCTAGAGGGCAGGTGGGGTCAGTTGGAGAGAGAATGAGGAAGAAATCAGAGACAGAGGGCCCCCAGGGTGAGTGGCTGCCCCCCCCCCCCCAGAAGTTTTGCCTCCGGCGCCAGCTCTTCCTCTGGCCCTTTGCCAAAAGCAGCTGCCTGGGGGTTGCAGTAGCCTAATGAAATAAGATTGTTCAACCATAATTTATATCTTGCTGTTGGCTAGAACCGATACAGCTTCTGTCTGATTAGTTTCCCTTGTCATATAAATAATTTTTCCCACATAGGAATGTCTTGTTATACCCAGTATTTCTTCAGAGTGAACGCTGCAAGCAATAAATACCATATGCTTAATTTAACTGCTAAAAATCTAACTTGTTTTGAACTTAACATCACCAATGATCTCCTTCATATCAATTTCTCATTTTATTAACAGGCGATCAGAACTCAACAAAACCCTGCAAACTTTAAGTGAGGTAATCATAGTACATCCTGTACTTGTTTATAATTATTGTTATTATTTGGGGGAGAGCATGGAGTTCTGTATTCCTGAGGAGATATGTATTTAAATTAACCCAAATCTGTCATGTATAAGAATGAATGGGGGGCTTCCCTGGTGGTGCAGTGGTTAAGAATCCGCCTGCCAATGCAGGGGACACGGGTTCGAGCCCTGGTCCGGGAAGATCCCACATGACGCGGAGCAGCTAAGCCCGTGCGCCACAACTACTGAGCCTGCGCTCTAGAGCCCGTGAGCCACAACTACTGAGCCCGAAGTGCCACAACTACTGAAGCGCACGTGCCTAGAGCCCGTGCTCCGCAACAAGAGAAGCGACCGCAATGAGAAGCCCGTGCACCTCAACGAAGAGGAGCCCCCGCTCGCCGCAAATAGAGGAAGCCCACGTGCAGCAACAAAGACCCAACGCAGCCAAAAATAAAAATAAATAAAATAAATTAAAAAAAAAAAAAAGAATGAATGGGCTAGTTCCATTACTCCAAAAATCAGAACTAGGCTCAATGGATGGACATTACAAGGGGGTAGATTTTCCTGTATGTAAAACCAAGTTTCTTAAAACCAGAGCTCCAGGAGAATGAGCTCCCTTATGTGACAGAGAGTTTCCTGACACTAGAGGTATCCAAGTAGAGCCTGTATGGCCTGAATAGCTTAGATCATATGTCATTAATCTGGTAGGAATGTGAATTGGATGATTCCTAGGGGTTCTTGTGGTTTTAAGATTCTGTGATGCTGTGATTAGTCCTGGGTCATCTTGCCTGACATTTTCAACTGTCAAACTAACATGTATTTTTTTTCTTTTGTTTCAGACTTATTTCATAGTGTGTGCTACAGCAGAGACCCAAAGGTCAGTCATTTTTAATACTTTTATATAAATAACCTTATTTCTCTACTCATGAGAAATAAAGTACAAGGAGTCTTAGGGTGCAAATTCAAAAGCATTCCTCTAAAATAAATACACATTAGTGACATTTTGGATATATAATTTTTTATTCTTCCAAACACATATCACTGTCACATCCATATTCTCATTTCTTTATGAAGCACAGAGGGTTGGGTGGTGTTGGGCCATTTACCTCTGGTTCTATGAAGCTAAGGGTCATCAGTGCCCTTAGCCCCACAGGCCACCAATAGGACCAACAAATGGCTCCCAGTGGTCCAGTCAGGGTGAAGGCCACACAGAGAAGAAGGAACATAATATGGAGCTAGGAGAGAAAAGGAGAGAGGGGGAAGGAAAAGATAGGAAAGAAAGAGAAAAGAAGAAAATAAAAAGTGTGTGCAAGGGTCGGGACTTCCCTGGTGGCGCAGTGGTTAAGGATCCACCTGCCAGTGCAGGGGACACGGGTTCGAGCCCTGATCTGGGAAGATCCCACATGCTGCGGGGCAACTAAGCCCGTGTGCCACAACTACTGAGCCTGCGCTCTAGAGCCCGTGAGCCACAACTACTGAGCCTGTGTTCTGGAGCCTGTGAGCCACAACTACTGAAGCCCACACGCCTAGAGCCCATGCTCTGCAAAAAGAGAAGCCATCACAGTGAGAACCCCGCGCACCGCAACGAAGAGTAGCCCCCGCTCTCCGCAGCTAGAGAAAGCCCGCGTGCAGCAATGAAGACCCAGCGCAGCCAAAAAGAAAGAAATTTATTAAAAAAAAAAAAAAAAAGTGTGTGCAAGGATGAATCCGAGATTGCCTGACAGCTATTTGAGGTTACACAGATTATCATTTGAAATTATGTCCGTTGGCTGTCCTGGCTGCATAAGCTAATGGCTTTTAGGTCGATAATCTCTCTACCCGAACCTTGAGCATTCTGTGAGAGTAAAAGTCCTAGAAAATAACAGTTTCTACTCATCAGACGGTTCATTGGTACAAATAAAGGCAAGTCTTCCGTGAAATTGTAGCTCGGATTCCTATTCACTGTACGTATTTAGTTATTTCACTTTTCATTATTTGCAACATTAATATTTTGTTCACCTAAACCAAGACGAAAGTAAAAAAGAAACAGAATGTCTTAAATTCCTGGTTATCTGATGACCTGAATAGAACTGCCAGAAAGATTTTGGATTTAAGAGACCTTGCTATTCATCTAGGCTGGTATGTGAAAAGGCTCTCGTGATGGAAACGCAAATGCCTCCAGACACCAGGCGGTGTGGGTGGGTGGTAAGACTCTAGAAGTCAGGATGCTTGTCTTTGCAACCAGGTTTCACCCCTGGATGTTCATGGTGCGGGCAGGCAAAACGACTCAGCAGCTGTGTGTGGTCAGAGGGTCTCTGGTTTGCAGTCCCTGTGAATGTAAACCTCTATAAATTCTTCATCCTAGAAAGTCTTTGGGGTAAAGTTCAGCCCATGATAGGTGGGTGTTTACAAGCTTATTGGCGTGACATTGCAAGTTAACAGTGTCAATGCCCCCTTTCCTCACTCTAAGCTTGAAAAAGCAATTACAAATATGTAGGTAGGTTTCCAGTTTAGTAACACTCTGGTTATATATATTTCTCTTTATAGCACATTAAATTGTACATTCACAATAAAACTACATAAGACAATGAACATACGTGCTGTGATGGAATCTTTGCAAACAGTAAAGATTCGACCAATGGGTAAGTTATCTCTATCTTTATTGCTGTGTTCATTTTCACATGACTTTGATGTGTTCTTTTCAAAATTGAAAATACAATGAATAAATTTACATATGTTATACCTTTCTGTTTTGACTCTTTTGTCCTTGGGCAGTTTTTAAGGAGCTGTAAAAGGTGATTTTTCCTGCTTTCTCAGTAAAGTTTCAGTATGCTGTATTGGAAATCATGATAAAACAAACCCTATTGAGAGGGAGAATTCTATTTGGAGTGCTCGATCGATTTCTGCTGGGATATATTTACTCCTGAATTTCTCTTAGGAGTTGCTGAAGAGCTATTGATACTGTGTGCATATAACCCCAAATATTCACTCAATAAATATTTTTGAGCACCTACTATTTATATATAATTGTCAATATAATGGAATCCAATTTATTTTATCACCTGTTTTAGACTAATGCTCTTCAAAATCCCATCAGTGTTAAGAACTGTTATACTTGACGGAGCTGAGCTTCTACCTTGCCTGATTCTTGACCATGCATTTTCTTCTTTCTTTTCTTTTTGTTTCCTGCAGAACAGTGCTGCTGTCCTGTCAGCTTCCCCTGCCCTTCCTCCCCGGAAGAGTTAGAAAAACTGCAGTGGTATGTAGCAAATTTGCTGACCCTTTTCCTAATAATAATAATACTTGATCACCATGCTGGCTAAGGAATTTGAAATTTTGACGGTGAAGAAGGGCTTTCAATTTTAGGGAAAAAGCACAGTTTTCTTTTGTGTGAAGTTTCCTTCACTTTAAACCAATGGTTTGCAATCTTGGTTGCACATTAGAATCACCTGGGGAGCATTGACAATATTCTGACTTCCCACAGCCTTACCAACTGAATGTGTCCTCATATTGAAAAATTTTTCCAGTGTGGTAGATGAGGAATGGTGTCTTAGTGTTATTTGTACTTCTTTTATTAAAACTGTTTGAACATTTTCTTTTCATATATGTGGGGCCATTTTTTTAATTCTTTTTGTGAATTGTGTGTTCATATCTTTTTCCCACTAGATATTTAATCAGTTTTTAAGGGTAATTTACATATTTCTGTATTGTGGATATTAGCCCTTTGTCTGTGGTATATGTTGCAAATATTTTCTCTCCAATTTGTCAGTTATCTTTTGACTTTGTTTATGATGTTTTTGTCATGCAAATTAAAAAATTTTTTTTATGTAGTTAAATTTACCAATCTTTTATTTTATTGCTTGTGGATTTGGAGGCATTATTAGAAAGCCTTTCCCTACACCTGGCTATAGAGGAATTTACCCTTGTGTTTTTATAGTACTTGTATGGTTTCTTTTTTTTGTTTGTTTTTTGTTTACATTAGATCCACTTGGAATTTATTCTTATGTAGTGGGAGGTATGGGTCTAATTTAATCTTCTTCCAATGTCTATCTAGTGGTCCCAGTACCATTTATTTTAAAAGTCCACCTTTTCCTCAGTCATCTGAGATGCCACCTTTGTCATATGCTAAATTTTGGTAGCTATTTGGGTTAAACTCCAAATGTTAGATATTAACATTGGGGGAACCAGGTGAAGCTGGTTCATGGACCCCACTTTGAGTAGTGGGGTTCGAGACTGTAGAACAGTGGTTCTCAACCCTGGCTGTATGTTGGAATCATCGGGGGAGTTTTAAAAACCCCAATGCTGGGAATTCCCTGGCGGTCCAGTGGTCAGGACTTGGCACTTTCATTGCTGGGGCCCGGGTTCAATCCCTGGTCAGGGAACTAAGATCCCACAAGCTGTGTGGCACAGCATATACATACATGCATGCATGCATACATACATGCGCTGATGCCTGCCTCCTACCCTCAGAGCTAGGGATGTTATTGGTCTGGGGTGCAGCCTAGGTTTCTGGATTTTTTAAAAATTAGGCTAGAATTAGATGATGGCCCAGTGTCTTTCCAATGCATTGGTTCTTAAGATTGGCTGTACATTAGAAACACATGGGGCTCTTTTATTTATTTATTTTTTTGCATTACGCGGGCCTCTCACTGCTGTGGCCTCTCCCGTTGCGGAGCACAGGCTCCAGACGTGCAGGCTCAGCGGCCATGGCTCACACTCCTCTCCCGCTCCTCCTGGAGGGCTCCTCCCACCTGCCTCTCCTGTTCTCCCCTCTGCTTCCTTCCTATGCCCCCAAGGACCCATGAGACCTGGAGGGGGCTTTGTTTTTTTTTGTTTTTTGGTTTTTTTTGTTTTGTTTTTTCAGTATGTGGGCCTCTCACTGTTGTGGCCTCTCCCATTGCAGAGCATAGGCCCCAGACGTGCAGGCCCAGCGGCCATGGCCCACGGGCCCAGCCGCTCCGCGGCACGTGGGATCTTCCCGGACCGGGGCACGAACCCGTGTCCCCTGCATCGGCAGGCGGACTCTCAACCACTGCTCCACCAGGGAAGCCCGGGGCTCTTTTAAAACTGATGTGTCAAGGTGGCCTTCTGGGGTGCTGGAAATACTCTATATTTTGACATGGGTGGTGATGATAGAGGTGTATACATATTACAATTACAATTTTTATAATTCTTCAAGCTCTAAATGTAAGATTAGTAGAGTTTACTGTATTAGGCTGTGCCTCAGCAAAGAAGCACATTAAAATGAATATGGATGCCTGCACCCACCCCAGAGATTCTCGCTCATTTGGTTTGGGTTGGGAACCCCGGCACTGGTGCTGAAGTGCTCCAAGGTTTCTAACGTATAGGTGGCATTGCCCGCCACTGCTCTGCTGCTCACCACGTACCTCACCCGGTGGGTCAAGGGCTCTGATTAGCAGAAGTGATGAGAACAATACAGGGTAACCTCTTCATGGTTGAGCCCAGTGAATGGGAGCCCCATGCTAAGGGGTCCGGCTGCTGCAGCCCCCAGATAATATAAAGGAAATTTAATTTACACTTCTCAAAGCACCTTTGCCACAGCTTGGCCAGATGGGTTGCTGCATTATACAGTTTAGGGAATGGAGGCTCAGAGAAGTTGGGTAGATTGCCCAGAGGAGTAGTGAGAGCTGGAGCCCCAGGCAAGGCATCGCGACTCATCATCTTTCTGTCTGGCACCCCTTTGTCCATACTGCTTCCCGAACATCAGGCCGTGGGGAGAGGCTTCCAGCTGGGTGCCTGGCCCAGACTGGGTTGAGCCAGCATTTCTTTTTATGGGTATGACTTTCCTTAGGTCTCTCAACCTGATATTCCTCTCTCTTCTAACCCAAGAGAAGCTCTAAGAATACATTCTCACTGGTGTTCTAAGTCACCATCTAAAACTGGATCCATCAGAGTCTTCCCTGGGTGATAATTTGTTGCCTTTTTCCCTGAAGACTGGTGGATTTTGTTCCAGGTGGTAGATGAGTTCTTCTCAGTCTTCCATGTCATGAAAATACTTGGGCCTAGGAACCTCACCCCCACCCCAGGACCAACTGAATCAGATACTTAGGAGAAGGCCACAGAAATCTCTCTGTTTTTGTTTTTGTTTTTTTTGTTTGTTTTTTTTTTGCGGTATGCGGGCCTCCCTCTGCTGCGGCCTCTCCCGTCGCGGAGCACAGGCTCCGGACGCGCAGGCTCAGCGGCCACGGCTCACGGGCCCAGCCGCTCCGCGGCACGCGGGATCCTCCCAGCCCGGGGCGCGAACCCGGCTCCCCCGCATCGGCAGGCGGACGCGCAACCACTGCGCCACCAGGGAAGCCCCTCTCTGTTTTTTTAAAAAGTCCTCTACGTAATTCTCAGGCACAGCCAAGGTTGAGAACCACTGGGCTACAGTAACATTGAGGGTGTAGCTGATGTACAAGCTGGGGACCACCCCTTTGGCCCCAGCTTGATCCATTTTTTCATTCAGCAAGCATTTCTTGTTCACATACTAGGTGCTAGTTAGGACCATGGCAGGCTATAGCAGTATAAAATTGATTCAGACAGATTCCTATGCTCATCAGTTTCACAAAAATTTATGTATTGTTAACTCCGATTGAAGATTTTCTTGAAACAAAATTCAATAAGTTGAAGGGAAAAAAATGGCAGTGTGATTTATCTTTCCTAGCCAGTATCACCAGTGTGCATGTGAACGACCTAAATTTGAAGTTTCTTGGAAAGGAAAAGCTTATTTGTGACCCACCAAGACCAGTACAAGAATTTGCTGGAATTAAAAATTCCATTCTACAAATTAATAATAGTGATCTCTACATATTTTTTCTTCTATCAATCAATATGCAGAAGATTGTAATTGTAATTGACAGAATTATGTACTTTGGTTGCCAAAACTGTAAGAAAAATTTGAAGAACATTTTGTTGTTACTGGTAAATTTAGAGCTGCTTTTCAGTTTACACCATACCACTTTGAAGCCATTGTTAATACTGAGTTGACACAAGAGTTAGTGAATCTGTTATGGACAGACATAGTTTTGAAATGGGTGTGCTTTAGCTTCTAAGTCAAATCAGTTGTTCCAAAAATGATGAGCCAGTTTTGTCAGTGTGGATTTGAATATTAAAGGAAAATGGTATTTTGGCATATGATTCCGTTTTTAGAAAAATTTTAAGTATGTTGGGAACAGTTTGGGCATGTGATTCCATTTGTTTTGAGAGTAAATTTTGTAAAATCAAAAAAACACCAAAAAAGACAGATTCCTAGTATATGGAAACTACCAGTTGGGTCGCAGGGCATTTAATAGCTCCCCTCCCCAAGAAGCACCTGGAAATGTTACAAGATCTCCTCAACTGACTGATAGAGTCAGGGAGCAGCAGCGACCAAGTGAAACAGAACCGGGAATTCATGGAAGAGCGTCCCTCGTGGCTGATTCCCCTCCCAGGGAGAAGGTGGTGGCAGTGGCAGGGGCAGGAGGCCGGTAGCAGGTACACAGAGGATGTGCAGTGGCAGGTCCCTGGTGGAGCCATGTCACCGTGGTGGTGTCAGATGGTTGCCAGAAGAAGAGATTAGCCTCTGTAGCTCATTCATGTCTCACGTGCATCTCTCTGATTCTTTCCTTTAGTGACCTGCAGGATCCTGTTGTGTGTCTTGCTCGTCATCCACATGGTCCACCATTTTCTTCTTCCAGCAATTCCATCCCAGTTGCTCCTCAGGCCACCACTGTGTCCCAGACCTCCAGTGCCTTCTCTTTTGCTGAGCCTCTAGCTCATCCACCTGTAATCCAGAGCCCTCACTCTCCAACAACAGTGATTCCCCTTTCTTCTCCCCAGCCTTCAGTTCCCATAGCTTCCAGCCCTGCCATTGATATGCTCCCCCAGTCTGGAGCTGTCTCTTCCCCTGTGCCTCCAACCGATCTTTCCCACACCCTGCCACCTGTGAAATCCTTACCTCCCTCTCCCACCGCGTCTGCCCCTGTGACTGTCAACACGACCAGCATACCTCCTAACGAGACAGGTAAATACGAGGAGCAACGCTGCTCCCACGTTTGTAGTAATTCTGGCCGCGTGAAACCCAGCTGCCAGCCTGCCGAATCAAAATACCTGTAATGAAACCATGTTAAGCCTTCGCTTTTATGATGCCTGCTTGATTTTGAGAGCTTTCCTTTGGGCATTCTTAGAACTTAGATATGGCTGAGTTTGATCGTTTGGCCAAGAGAAATAGCTCTGAGGCAAACACAGATCTCATTTTGCCAAGATGAGTTATTTAATTGGTTTCTTTCTCCTACAAAAGGTTGTTGGGTCACTGTTTTCAATATTCTGAAGAGAAAGATTTTGAACTATTAAACACAGTAACTCCATCTAGACAGAAGACAAAAGAAAACATTGATGTTCCTGAAAACAGAGTGCCAGAGCTGGGGCTGAGCCAAAGTAGCCGTGAGGAGGAGAAGAGCATTCAGAAGACCTAGGGGTGGGTCTGCCCAGGCCCTCACAGGCGGTGGGATCCAGAATAAGCCATTTAGCTCCCCCTAACTTAGCCTGCTCTACCTCAAGATGGAAATAATCTCAATAACCTCACAGGTTTGGAACCGTGGCGGACAGGAGAATGCCATGGAAACTGCACGGGGCTCCCCGGACACAAAGTAGGCTTAGGGGTGAAAAGATAAAGGGAAGAGGGAAAGAAGCAGAGAGAATTCTGGATACTCTCTGGAGTTTCAAGCCAGTGAGTAAGAAGCAGGCCTTCCTCTAGAATTTGGAGGGTGGGAGGCAAAGCCAACTTCTTGGCGCCATGAGATTGGAGCTCGAGTTGTGGTCCTGCCTCCTCTGCCCCGGGCAAGCATCCCCAGGAGATTTGGAGCCAAATGACTGGAGATGTTTTTGAATTCCACAAGACAGCAATGATGAAATATGATATGCCACCTCAACAAAATGTCTGTTACTCAGCTGTGCATAGGAACAGCTAGACAGAAACTTGGGGCATTTTTCAAGTCTTGAGTGAAGTGAAAATAACGCGACAGTAAATAGTTTGCACACCGTGTTTGTAATAGTAAGTTATAACAGGTGGAAAAAGATTAGAAGGGAATATGCAAAATAAGAAATAGGATGTTAGGTGGTGAAATTAAGAGACTTCTTTGTTAGAAGACATACAGGTGGCCAATAGGCACATGAAAAGATGCTCATCATCGCTAATTATTAGGGAAATGCAAACCAAAACTGTAGTGACGTATCACCTCACACCGGTCAGAATGGCCATCCTTAAAAAAGTCTACAAATAATAAATGCTGGAGAGGGCGTGGAGAAAAGGGAACCCTCCTACACTGTTGGTGGGGATGTAATTGGTGCAGCCACTATGGAGAACAGTATGGAGGTTCCTCAAAAAACTAAAAGTAGAGTTGCCATATGATTCAGCAATCCCACTCCTGGGCATATACAAAGACAAAACTAAAATTTGAAAAGATACATGCACCCCCTGTGTTCATAGCACTATTTACAATAGCCAAGACATGTTAACAATCTAAATGTCCATCAACAGATGAATGGATAAAGAAGATATGTTTTATATATATGTGTGTTTTATACATATATATATATATATATACAATGAAATATTACTCAGCTATTAAAAAGAATGAAATAGGACTTCCCTGGTGGTGCAGTGGTTAAGAATCCTCCTGCCAATGCAGGGGACACAGGTTCAATCCCTGGACTGGGAAGATCCCACATGCCGCCGAGCAACTAAGCCTGTGCGCCACAACTACTGAGCCTGCGCTCTAGAGCCCGCGAGCCACAGCTACTGAACCCGTGTGCCACAACTATTGAAGCCCGCGTGCCCTAGAGCCCACACGCCACAATTACTGAAGCCCACGCACTCTAGGGCCCGCGTGCCACAGCTACTGAGCCTGCACACTGCAACTAGAGAAAGCCCGCGCACAGCAACAAAGACCCAACGCAGCCAAAAAATAAATAAAAATTAAAAAATAAAAAGAATGAAGTAATGCCATTTGCAGTGACATGGATGGACCTAGAGATTATCATACTAAGTGAAGTAAGTCAGAAAGAGAAAGACAAATGCCATATGATATCATTTATATGTGGAATCTAAAATATGACACAAATGAACTTATCTACGAAACAGAAACAGACTCACAAGACAGAGAACAGACTTGTGGTTGCCAAGGGGGAGAGGGGTAGGGGAGGGAAGGATTGGGAGTTTGGGATTAGCAGATGCAAACTAGTATATATAGAATGGATAAACAACGTCGTACTGTATATAGTACAGGGATCCATCCTGGTGGTGCAGTGGTTAAGAATCCTCCTGCCAATGCAGGGGACACAGGTTCAATCCCTGGACTGGGAAGATCCCACATGCCGCCGAGCAACTAAGCCTGTGCGCCACAACTACTGAGCCTGCGCTCTAGAGCCCGCGAGCCACAGCTACTGAACCCGTGTGCCACAACTATTGAAGCCCGCGTGCCCTAGAGCCCACACGCCACAATTACTGAAGCCCACGCACTCTAGGGCCCGCGTGCCACAGCTACTGAGCCTGCACACTGCAACTAGAGAAAGCCCGCGCACAGCAACAAAGACCCAACGCAGCCAAAAAATAAATAAAAATTAAAAAATAAAAAGAATGAAGTAATGCCATTTGCAGTGACATGGATGGACCTAGAGATTATCATACTAAGTGAAGTAAGTCAGAAAGAGAAAGACAAATGCCATATGATATCATTTATATGTGGAATCTAAAATATGACACAAATGAACTTATCTACGAAACAGAAACAGACTCACAAGACAGAGAACAGACTTGTGGTTGCCAAGGGGGAGAGGGGTAGGGGAGGGAAGGATTGGGAGTTTGGGATTAGCAGATGCAAACTAGTATATATAGAATGGATAAACAACGTCGTACTGTATATAGTACAGGGATCCATATTCAATATCCCGTGATAAACCATAATGGAAAAGAATATGAAAAAGAATATATATATGTATAAGTGAGAGTCCCTTTACTGTACAGCAGAAATTAACACAACATTGTAAATCAACTACAATAAAATTAAAAGAGAGACTTCTTTGTTGTTAGACAGGTTTATATCATTGTATCCCAATTAAAAACACTACTAAAAATCAGGCTTACAGCTGGTAGTCCAGCTGTTGATTTCATAATATTCTCCTTTCCACAAAAAGAGCTTTTAGTTACCCACATAAAGTTCTGTATTCATGCTATAAATTAAATACATGTATATTTATGTTTATACAAATATACACTAAATACACTAATGTGCTTTTACATTTTTTTTTTAGTTAGGTTTCTTGAAGTATAATTTACCTACAATAAAATTCATCCAGTTCTATAGATGAATGAAATTTTTATAGTTCTACAAGGTTGGATAAATGCCCACAGTCACGTAACCTCCATCATGATATATAACATTTCCACTATCCCCAAAGTTGCCTCGTGTCCCTTTGTAGTCAACTCCTATCCACTAGCCTCTGGGCACCACTGATCTGTTTTGTTTCCCTATGCTTTCAGTTTTTCTGGAATGTCATATGAAGAGAATCATACAGTATGTAGCCTTTTGAGTCTGGCTTCTTTCATGTAACATAATACATTGGACTGTTGGAGACCTGTCCATGTTGTTGCATTTATCAGCAGTTAGTTCCTTTTTATTACTGAATAATAGTCCACTGTATGGATGGACCACAGTTTGTTTCCTCATTCTCCAGTTGATGGACATTTGGGTTGTTTCTAGTTTGGGACTATTATGAAAGAGGCTACTATCAACATTTATGAACATGTCTTTTTTTTTTTTTTAACATCTTCATTGGCGTATAATTGCTTTACAATGGTGTGCTAGTTTCTGCTTTACAACAAAGTGAATCAGTTATACATATACATATGTTCCCATATCTCTTCCCTCTTGCGTCTCCCTCCCTCCCACCCTCCCTATCCCACCCCTCTAGGTGGTCACAAACCACCGAGCTGATCTCCCTGTGCCATGCGGCTGCTTCCCACTAGGTATCCACCCTACGTTTAAGACAGGTTTTCATCTCCTTGGGGCAAATACCTAGGAGTGGGCTTGCTAGGTCACAGAGTTTATGTGTGTTTCTTCATTAGTGATTTTTCCATTATGTGTTCATAAAGTGATTTGGCTCTCTGTTATAGAAATTGTTCACACCAGCAGCATCAGTGTTTCTGAGCTTGAGAACCAAGTGTCCTGGATGGAGAAGGTTCTTTCCTTAGGCAGTGTGGAGCCTAACCTCGCAGGACAAATGATAAACCAAGTCAGCAAACTCCTTCATTCCCCGCCCACCTTGCTGGCCCCTTTGGCCCAAAGGTATGACTTAGCAAACTGATGTGGTCATGAGAGGGGACCCTCTAATGATAATGATGCTTCTGTTTGATTAATTAAAGCCAAGTATTTTTCTCCCACGTACGAGGTTCATGATGACTTGTTAAGTTTCTACTCTATATTCTGCTTAGACTGGGGAAAACAAAGTGGGAGTGCTGAATTAGAACGGCTACTTCTCTTTACAGATTGCTAAAAGTAGTGGATGACATTGGCTTACAGCTGAATTTTTCAACCAAGACCATAAGTCTGACCTCCCCTTCTTTGGCTCTGGCTGTGATCAGAGTGAATGCCAGTAATTTTGACACAACTACTTTTGCTGCCCAAGACCCTGCAAATCTTCAGGTACATCCTAATTTATTGTGGAAAAGACCTTTTTTTGTATATGATTATAGTCCTTGTGTACTTCATGATTGAGGCAATTACTGCTATACTCAGGGGTGATATTCAAAATATTTAACATCTAGAACAATGGGGCGCCACAGAATCAAAAAAAAGGACATTGGTCTTGGCTGGAGCAGGATCTCAGAGGTCCTTGTTGTGCCCAGTGTTAACCCTTTAGCAGCTGGCCTGTGGAAGTTTTGGGGGGGCAGTCAAGTCGGGGAGGTGTCCAGCGGGTTCTAGGCAGTTGGGAGAGAGCAGGGACACCGGCTACTTTGCTTTTTCTTTTTTTTTTCTTTTAACATCTTTATTGGAGTATAATTGCTTTACAGTGGTGTGTTAGTTTCTGCTGTATAACAAAGTGAATCAGCTATACATATACATATGTCCCCATATCTCTTCCCTCTTGCATCTCCCTCCCTCCCACCCTCCCCATCCCACCCCTCTAGGTGGTCACGAAGCGCAGAGCTGATCTCCCTGTGCTATGTACGCGGCTGCTTCCCACTAGCTATCTGTTTTACGTTTGGTACCAGCTACTTTTCAACCCATTTCAGTATTTTTTTAAATATATAAATTTATTTATTTATCTTTGGCTGCATTGGGTCTTTGTTGCTGTGCGCAGGCTTTCTCTAGTTGCGGCGAGTGGGGGCTACTCTTCGTTGCAGCGCGCGGGCTTCTCATTGCGGTGGCTTCTTTTGTTGCGGAGCACGGGCTTCAGTAGTTGTGGCTTGCAGGCTCTAGAGTGCAGGCTCAGTAGTTGTGGCGCATGGGCTTAGTTGCTCCGTCACATGTGGAATCTTCCCGGACCAGGGCTTGAACCCATGTCCCCTGCATTGGCAGGCGGATTCTTAACCACTGCGCCACCAGGGAAGTCCCCATTTCAATATTTTAACAAGTGTTATGACTACACTGGTGTGAATAGTGGTGCTGTATATCAATCCTGCTTCTAGTGTTTTCTATTAGAGGGATTGGGGACTGGAAACATGCAAATAAAACCAAGTCTCGCCTTTAAACTTAATTTGTATAGTCTTCCCTTTACAAGTTTAGTGCATGTGGTTCTATGATGACTTTGCCCTAACAGGTCACCAAGTTGGTGTGTCTGCTGCTGTGGTCTCCTTGGGCTCTCCAGTTATCCTGAACTTTCTCCCCTCCACCCTAGCTTTATTGAGATATAATTGACATATAGTATCCTGCACTTTCTGACTGTTTCTGTATATCCTTTATCCTTAAAATGTTTCCTTTCCTGCTCCAAGGCCTCACCTCCCTATTACACATCCTCTAATTTCATAGCAATCAGAGAAACAAGAAGAACCAATTGTACATAGAGACACCACAAATAAATGCCCTTACAGGATCCTCCATCTTAATTAGGTGTTGTGTTTTCCATCTCTTCATTATACTAGCCCCAGACATCTTTATGGTCTTTTACTTGATTTTCAGGTTTCTTTGGAAACTCAGGCTCCTGAGAATAGTATTGGTGTTATTACTCTGCCTTCATCGCTGATGAGTAATTTACCAGCTAACGATGTGGAGCTGGCTTCCAGGGTGCAGTTCAACTTTTTTGAAACACCTGCCCTGTTTCAGGTAAAGTTGCCTCTAATTGCTTTTGGTTTAGGTTTTGGGGGGGACTGAGGGAGTTTTATTTCTTTTAATCCTCACATATTCTTAAGCCTGCTATAAGTCACATGAATTGCTGAAAAGCTGTAGTTTATTTTTAAACAAGACCTAATGATGCTGCTGAGGATAAATAACAATAACTGACACTCACATAGCATTTATCAACTGCCGTGCAGTATCATAAGCACTTAGAAATGTTAACTCTAATCCCCTCAACAACATCATGAGGGAGGAACTATTGAACTATTATCCCAGTTTTACAGATGAGGTTATGGAGGCACAGAGAGGTTAAGTAACTTGCTCAGGAACACACAGCTTAAATGGCTTAATGTTATGTTCCCTTTAAGATTCATGAGGGTCTCGTTGTGTCAGTCTGTGAAATTTAACTCAGCATTTAGAGCGTTATATAGTGAAATAAGCTCTGCTTCTCGTTATGGTCCTTGGGAAAGTCACTTTACTCCCTGCCCCTGAATTCCTGACCTAGGTAGTAAAATAAACAATGTGGACTAAATAGTCCTTAGGGTCCCTTCTAGCTCTAAAATTCTCTGATAACATTTCATTTTCCCTTGCCATCTTGTTGATTCTTTGGTGTGCTAGGACCCTGCCTTGGAGAACGTCTCTCTGATCAGCTATGTCATCTCCTCGAGCGTGGCGAACCTGACAGTCAAGAATTTGACAAGAAACGTGACGGTTACATTAAAACACATCCACCGGAGCCAGGTGGGAGGGGCCTGTCTGGTCTGTTCCTTGACCAGAAACACCTCATGCAAACTATGCCTGTAAGACTTTGCCTGAAAGAAGTAGATTCAGCAGAACCTTGGACCCAGTTAGGGCAGTGTGTAAGGCTAGAATCACATAGTCACTCCGTTGGGTTTTAGCATGCCTAATAACTGCCCTCCTAATTTCCAGGAAGGAGCAGTGTAAAAAGCAAGCTCTTATTGCCAGTTTTCAGTGCTTTATATCTGCGGCTACAGGTCTAATTCTCACCTCCAAAGAGAAAGCATCTTAGTTCAGTTCACATTGAGCATCATCTATGACCTCGCTGCTCAAAGTGTGGTTTGCAGACCTGCAGCATCAGCATCACCTGGGAACTTGCTAGAAATGCAGACTCTCAGGCCCCACCCCAGACCCACTGAAGCAGAATGTGCCCTTTAGCAAGGCCTCAAGGTGATTCCTATGCACGATTGCTGAGTTTAAGTGCTGACCTATATGAGACTCACTTGCTTCTAGAGACCAGTGTAAAATAAGAACTCTCCTAAAATCAGGAATGAGATTCTGAAATTTTAAAATATCGTTGTTTTTTCTAATCGCTTTCCAGTTTTTTCAGTTCTGTAAATTAATTATTTGTAGTTTACCTTTCTGCTACAGGATGACTTAACAGTGAGATGTGTATTTTGGGACTTGGGCAGAAACGGTAGGTTCCAGACATAACTTTTTCAAAGTCTTGAGTGGGAAGGGGAGGGGGAGCAAGGAGGGAGGAGCAGTGATTGGTGCAGTGGCTTTGCTGATGGGGCAGACACTCTTTCCAACGCCAACAGGTGGCAGAGGAGGCTGGTCATCTGATGGCTGCTCTATCAAAGACAGGAGGCTAAATGAAACCACCTGTACCTGCAGCCACCTTACAAGCTTCGGCGTCCTACTGGTAATATCCCCGCTCTACCTGGCCTTAGATTTGGGTCTGAGGGTTAGCTGGGCATCGTACCATGATGTCTAATCTGATGGATAACTTTGATAGATCAGCAGGTTTCATGATATTGTGGCAAAGTTATAGAACAATGAAATGACTCTTCTAATAAGCAAATGTACTTGAAGGAAAATACTTGAACATAGAAGTATTTTTTTGCATTCTAGTTTTACCTTTAAGTTTTTCTTTTTAAGATAGCTATAAGAGGACTAGGGAATTCAGATTACAGTGGGTAATAAAAATAGTTTGTAATGCACTTTAAAATTTTATAAAACATTTGACATAAATTATTTTATTTAATCTTCCCAACAATCCAGCAAGATAGGTAGAATAGAGAGTTGTTGTTTTCATATTAATGAAGTCAGAATTAAGACTCACTTGTTAGGTAATTGTCCACAGTCATAGAACTAAGAAATATAAGAGCCAGAAGCCAAATTCAAGTCTTTTGGCTTCTAGCCTGGTGCTTTTCCAGTGCACCATAATGCAGTGATCAAGTACATGGGCTTTGGAGTCAGCCAGACCTGAATTTGGATCCTGGCTCCTCTCCTTTGTAGGTGTGTGACCCTGGGCAAATTACTTAACCTCTCTGGGCCTCAGTTTTATTATCTTTACATTATGATGCCTATCTTGTAGGTTTGTTGAACGAACTATGGACGGGTACCTGAATACCCAATAAATGTAAATTATGACTCTGTTACTTATTTTAAAATATTTGGTCTTGAAAGCAATATTTTATTTTCCAGGACTTGTCTCGAACATCCTTGCCACCAGCTCAGATAATGGCCCTGACATTTATCACCTATATTGGCTGTGGGCTTTCATCAATTTTTTTGTCAGTTACTCTTGTAACCTACATAGCCTTTGAGTGAGTATCCACAACTGGAAACTTGGATTATATGACATAGCACCTCAATTGCCAAAGTATATTAATTAATTAAGCATGCTCCTTGGCCTAGCTTATCCTGTCCACCCATCTAGTGGGGCCACCTATATGTAAAACTTCATGGGACTTTTTGGTTTATATACTTCCTTCCTTCCACTAGTTTGTGCACTCACTGAAGGCAGGGGTTGTGTCTTAATCATCCTTGTACCCTAAAATGATGCCTGGTACCTAGCTGACATTAAGTGAGAAATGACAGATGGATGCAGACCCCGAAACCCAAGAGCTTACAATGTGAAATAGACCATAGCTCCATGTACAGCACAAGAACTGTGTTTAATATGTTAAGTTTCTAAATAATACTGAGCAAACACAAAAGATTAAATGCATTAATGGGTGTGGGGATGAAGAAGAATAAAGGGTATCAAGTGTCACTGAAAAATACAGATACTCAGTGAGTGTGGCTTTGTAGGTCAAAGCAAGAATGACATTCCAAATGACAGCATCTCCTTCTTGGCTTATCAGAAGGGTCCCTTTGGTCACTTCTGGGGGGGGGATTCCAATAAATTCTGTCAGAAAAGAAATATAAGCACTTTTATTGCATTAACTATATGAAATAACATGTAAGTTCTGGGATTTAGATTTTGGACACTGATCAGGAAATGCACAAATTTACTTTTAGTGCCAAACTTAGGGTCCAGCTGTGACTACAGATCTTCTAGTGGACCTTTGGAAATATGATTAATGAGACTAAATTACTATAAGGCCAACCATTACTCAGAATGATCTCACCAGATCTAATTTCACACACATAAACATGTACATGTCATCAGTTAGCTGTATTTTCCTATGGCTGTTTCATTTAGCTATAGTTTGAACTCTTCTTTCCATGATCTCATTTTAACTACTAACATAAGATAACAGGAGAATCTGGCTTTTTTGAAGGTCTGAATAGAGGAGCCTATTGTCTGAGAAGCAGCACAATGCTTCTAGAAGTAGTTTGGGAGAAATGGACGTGCTCAGAAGATTCCACTACAAACTATTTGAAAGGATGGGTCAATAGTCGGCATGTATTAAAAGGTTCCACAGAAATATAAACATGAATTTTCCATATGGTTATCACAGATGATTCGGTTTCGATTTTTCCTTTGTTGTTATTGTTGGCTTTAATGCCTCCCCGCCCCGCATACACACCCACGCTCAAAGAGAGGAAATTTATACATATAGACATTTACCAAAAAACAAAAATAAATTGCTTACAACACAGATATGTTCACATAAAGGTTGGCAGATTGTGATGCTAATTCGTTTTTTTGTCCTTTCCTTTTAGGAAGATCCGGAGGGATTACCCTTCCAAAATCCTCATCCAGCTGTGTGCAGCTCTGCTCCTGCTGAACCTGGTGTTCCTCTTGGACTCGTGGATTGCTTTGTATGACATAAGAGGCCTCTGCATCTCAGTGGCTATATTTCTGCATTATTTTCTCTTGGTGTCATTCACTTGGATGGGCCTGGAAGCATTCCATATGTACCTGGCCCTTGTCAAAGTGTTTAATACTTACATCCGAAAATACATCCTTAAATTCTGCATTGTTGGTTGGGGTATGTATAATTTTTGCTCGCACAGTGCCTGGGTTTTCTCTGCTTTTTCTCCAGTGTTTTGATTTTTAATCAGATAGAGACATTGATGAAGCAGGTCATGCTTGGCAGGTTTCTAAAACCGCTTTATTCTCCTTTTCGTGTTTCACTCCCCAGAGAGCAACCTCATCAAGTCTCTTTCTAGAACACCTGTATATCTACCCTGGATTGGTTATGAGCACAACACTCTGAGGTTAGGGCTATGAATCCTCTTTGTATCTCGGGTAACTAGAACTGGGGCTGGCACACAGAAGGTGCTCAATCAATTGAAAATATTAGCTTGGTGATAATGAGGCCAGACTGTCAGTCCCCAAGCTCCCAGCTAGGTTCACTCTGCTCTGTACCTCCCAGATTCACACATGTGCACGACAGTGTGCTCAGCAGGGCAGAGCGAGAGAACGTACAGATAAAACCTAATGTAACTTCATCACCACACCGGCCCGCTATTTCAGATCATGCCACCTGTCAGTGGTGGATCACAAAGTCTTAGACGCCCCCAAGATCTTGAAGGTTTATTCATTCAACTCCCCACCAAATGTAGGAGCCTCCTGGACTTGACTTACCCTTGACTAAAGATAATTTAACCTCTGCTTGAATTTTTCTATTGTTGGGGAGCTCATTACCTTCATTAAAAAACAAAATTCAACTGAGTACATTTGAAAGATCTTACCGGCTTTATTCACAGTTCATGAATCAGGCAGCATCCCGTCTAGCAGAGAGAAAGGAGCTCTGAGGAGCTGTACTAAGTGAAAGACTTTTTATAGGCAGAAGGAAGCAGGAATAAGGAAGTCATTCTGGGCAATAAAGCAGGTTGGTTATTGCAAGGTTACTTTCCTTCAGGGGTGGCAGGGGTCTTTCAGGCAGGTTACCTACCTAGTGCTGATAAGGTGAGTTCGGATTGACTGGTTTAAGATTCCATTTCTGGGAGAGCCGAAGACTTAACTCTGTAATGGAGTTAAGTCTCAGTTTGGTGACCTGTGGCTAGCATAAGCGAATCCATTTTGGGCCTGTTGTCTCGTTTTTAATACCTTACAAGGCAGCCAATGACCATCTTCTAAAGCTCTGCAGGTCTGTTTTTCCATTAAGTTCACTTGGCTCTCTGGTGGCACTTACCCAGTGGTCTTGGTTTTGCTCTCTCAGGAAAAAAAAAGCTGACACCTCTTCTGCCAAAGAGTCCTTTACATAATCTACATGTAATATATATGTATAATGCTCTATTTCTCAATGTATTTTCACACAAGTAACCCCATAAGAGACAAGTCAGTGAAGTTAGCAAGGCAGTTATTGCTAATACCAGGTGAAGAACCTGGCTCAAAGTGATGACGTGATTTACCCTAATTTCCACAGCTTGAGAACAGCCAAAGCTGGCTTTCTAATTTCTTATGCATATCCCTTCCACTGTATTATAGCCGCCATCCCTCCCAGACTCCCTCCTCTTCTTCGGGCTAAGTATTCCTTCAGGGACTTCCCTGGTGGTCCAGTGGCTAAGACTTTGCCTTCCAGTGCAGGGCGTGTAGGTTCAATCCCTGGTTGGGGAGCTAAGATCCCACATGCCTCGGGCCAAAAAAAACCAAACAAACAAAAAACAGAAGTGATATTGTGACAAATTCAATAAAAACTTTAAAAATGGTCCACATCAAAACATATTTTTAAATATATGTATATTAAATAAATAAATAAATAAATATTCCTTCAGATATTCCCTATGCAATGGGATTGCAGACCCTTTTCCTCCCTTGTCATCCTGCTTGTTATTATATCTTTGTGAAGAGTAACAGAACAACACCTTTCTAGGAAGTCACTTATTCCCAGAAAAAGAAGTCACTGCCTCTGATCTTGGGCACGGATTCTGTCTTCTTTGTACAATCCTGAATGGTCAGATTCCCTTGTCAAGGAAAAGCTCCACACCCCCAGTATTTTCTTTTTAGGAAGGTGTCTCACTTAGGAAGTCACCATATGTCAGTGTCTCTGTAAGGTACAAATACAAAAGAATTAAATGAAATATTATGTTAGATGGTACCAGGTAGCCCAACCTGGCTGTGAGAAGGAATTGTTTTTTATTTACCAAAGCCTTGAGATTGTATGCCAGGCTGGTCTGTGTGAGTAGAGTGTGAAGTGTCAGTGTGGGGTGGGGAGTGATGGGGTAGAGGGGTGAGACGGACTCCTTCCCAGCCCAAGGTCACTTTAGGCGGGGAGGAGCCTTTTCATTATGCTTCCTCTTAGCCCAAGTGCCCTGGGAGAGCCAGTGAGAGAGCCAGTGTAGTGGCAATCAACACCCCCAAATCAATCAGGTCAGGCATCTCAGTCCATCAACAGGTTCCAGATAATCAGTTGAGGACTTTGGGGTTCATAATGAAAGATTTTCCAGAAGTTGCTGGTAACCCTAACAGGTTGATTCTTTGGTGTATATTTTGGAGTCCTTCACTTTGCCTGCCACCTGACCCTTAAAATTACATTCCAGATGGGTGTAAGTTAAGGCTAACACTAGCTACCATAGCAGACAAACCCTGAAATGTCAGGAGCAGATAGTTTCTCACTCATGTGCAGTCCCGTTAGCAGAAGTGGAGGGGTCTCTGGTTTTGTGATTTTTCAGGAGCCAAGCTGCTGGAGACTCTGCCTCAAGACACGGCTTCCAAGGTCGCTCTGAATTTGGGAGAAAAGAGTAGAGCATCTCACTGGAGGTTTTTAAGGGCTGGGCCAAGAGGTGGAGCAAATCCCTTCTGTCCATGTTACATTGGCCAAGACCTAGTCAAGTAGCCACATACACCTAGCTGTAAGAGAGGTTGGGAGATGGCCAGCCACGTGCCAGGAGGAAGAGAAACTGGGTTTGGTGAACAGCTCACCAGTCTCTGCTATTTCAGAAGAAAACAGAACGTGATCTCTATTCTTTCTTCTCACCACCTTTGGTTATTAGAACTGTGTGTGACCGATGTTTCCCATCTTCCAGGGGTACCAGCTGTGGTTGTGACCATTGTCCTGATTATATCTCCAGATAACTATGGACTTGGATCCTATGGGAAATTCCCCAACGGGTCACCTGATGACTTGTGAGTATAAAGCCCCCCCACGGAATGTTAAGTGAACTGGAAAGCAGAATTCTCCAAGAAAATGGAGGCTCTAATCAGCATATCAACTGGCTCTCATCCTAATAAAATCCAGTAACATTTACAGCAGACTTTGCAGTTATATATGTAATGAGATCAGCTAGTTAGAAAAGCCATGCTACTATGTAAGTATTAAAAAAATGAATTAGGAGGAAGTATTTCGAAACTACTTTTATAAGCCTCTGATAAAAATAAAATACCAGCTACACTATATTAGTAAAGACTCATGGAATAGAGTTACTAGGATCTAAAGGGGATAAAATCTTTTAATGTCTTCAAAGAATATTTTTTAAATACTTTCAATCACCAAGTGTCCTAAAATAAACCCTCTTGGAGTTTTTCCCCTAGAGCTATAAATAGCTGTGGAGATCAGAGGTTTTATCTTTTTTTTCTCTTGTAATTGTAGGAAAATGTTTCAGTAAAACAATATAGATTCATTGTTATCATTTTGAACCATATTTCAGCAAAAAAACCATAATGTTTTCCCTGTTTTTTCCCCCCAATTCCAGCTGCTGGATCAACAGCAATGCTGTATTCTATATTACGGTTGTGGGATATTTCTGTGTGATATTTTTGCTGAACGTCAGCATGTTCATTGTGGTCCTGGTTCAACTTTGTCGAATTAAAAAGAAGAAGCAACTGGGGGCCCAGCGAAAAACCAGTATTCAAGATCTCAGGAGTGTCGCTGGCCTTACGTTTTTACTAGGAATTACTTGGGGCTTTGCCTTCTTTGCCTGGGGACCAGTTAATGTCACCTTCATGTATCTCTTTGCCATCTTTAACACCTTACAAGGTAAGCTCTACAGCACTAAATACACACTGAATGACCCAGTCGAACTGAAAAATATTGCTACTAAAAGTTAGAGTATCTGCAAAGTGGCTTACTTAGTAGCTTAAGATATAATCATTGAAAAACAGATTTAACTTTGAGAAAGGATGCTCTGAGAGCCTTGGAAGAAAGGCTAAATTCGTTAAATTCAAGAAGTGGTCCTTTTTTCCTCCTTATCCATCACTACCTCCTGGGAGGGAACAAACATATCAAGGGGAACCTACCAGGAACTGTTTCTGGGTGAGTCAATCACCCTTCCTTCACCTGGTTCCTTACCTTTTTTTCCTTTAACTTTTTTATTGAAGTAGAACATGCATACAGAAAAGTGCACATACCCATAAATGTCCCTGTGAGGTCTCACCACTCTGACCTCCTAGGTCTGTGTTTGATTTGAAGACAATGATAAATGTGAAGTCAATGGCAGCAGCCTGGCCCAGTGCTTAATCCTGCGCAGTTGCTCTGCCCTGACATGCAGCAGGAAGGGCAGGCTCTGTGTGTGACCCTTGACCTCAGAGCTTCCCCTTTGTTAATGAAGCCCAGCCGCAGTCATTTGGGAACCCTCTTCCATTGTATTCTTTTTTTTCCTTTGGTCTCATTGTATTCTTTAGGAAAGCAAATTACTCATTCTTTTAGATCAGCATTATAAAAGAGTTGTCAGCTGTGATTAATTTTTTTTCAATTTTTTTTTTTTTTTTGATTGCGTTGTGTCTTTGTTGCTGCGCGCAGGCTTTCTCTAGTTGCTGCGAGCGGGGCTACTCTTCGTTGCGGTGCCCGGGCTTCTCATTGCAGTGGCTTCTCTTATTGCGGAGCACGGGCTCTAGGCGCGTGGGCTTCAGTAGTTGTGGCACGTGGGCTCAGTAGTTGTGGCTCACGGGCTCTAGAGCCACAACTACTGAAGGCTCAGTAGTTGTGGCACACGGGCTTAGTTGCTCCGCGGCATGTGGGATCTTCCCAGACCAGGGATCGAACCCATGTCTCCTGCATTGGCAGGCAGATTCTTAACCACTGTGCCACCAGGGAAGTCTCAGCTGTGATTAATTTTTCATGGACGCACTTTGGCATTAAAAGCAGAGCAGGCTAATAAGTTTACGTTACAATAACAATCATTCATGTCCCTTGTTTTCCTTTTATTCCAAATCCTCTGTGTCGATGCCTTTTAATTGCATTCTCATACACTTGTTTTCATCTTTTCCTGGTGGCTTTTAGCTCCCATAGCATTCTCCTGTAGTTCTTTCAGGCAATATAGTTCATTAACCTGAGATTGAATTCAAATGCCTAATTTGGCTACCGGTTCTTATTTTATTTGGAGGAAGCCAGTTAATGTGCTTGCTGGTTACATACAGTTGTTCATTTTTACCTACAATGTACAGTTCCTGAACTGGTATATCCAGGTGTTGGACTACTTAGAAAAGTTTTATTTGCCAACAATGGCATGCTAAAAGTAAGAGACACTTATTTTAAAGAGAAAAAATATATGCCCAAGTCACACTAATCGTAAACATGAAAGCAAGGTACCTACCCTCGCGTATTTACTGTGGAAACTGAACCTGCCTCTTTTTCATTTCCCTAGAATGACTTCTCATTAGAATATGAGTGGACAGAAAGAATGTATTGTTTCATTTATAAAAGGAAACTAAAGCCTAATTCACAGGGCTTTGGGGTTGATAAAAGGAGAGATGTGTACAGGTTCTGATTTGGGCCTTGGGTACCCCCATTTTGATCTCTCTCCTAATACAACCAAGTGTAGCTGCCCAGGGTGGCAGGTGGACAAAGGTGTGCAGTACTCGAGATATCAGTCTTCAGGCTGGGCACGTGTACTTTACTAGAAGCAAACCTGATATTTTAACATGAAGGTTTTAAAGTAGATAGATTGGGGGCTGGGGAGAAGGAGAACTCAATTCGCCCATTCATTCTGCTAATATTTGTTTGTGTTCAAAGCCTTGGGGGGTGGTAGCGAGGGGGCTGTGTGGGGAGCCCTGCGCCTGCATGCAGTGGGGGGTGGAGGCAGAGCCTGAGGGCCTCTTCACGTCTGTAGTGTTGCTCTCTCTGTGGCCAGGATACCACTGGAGAATTTCCTTGAGCCTGTCACAGGGAGGCTGGAAGGTAGACAAGGCTATGGCTGCAGTGCCCCAGGCTTTGGAGGAAGAGGGGAAGGCCAGGGAAGGGATGTGGCTGTGGACTGGAGAGGAGGAGCGAGGGATGTGAGACAAAGGAGGAGATGGCATTTGACAGAACTTGGAAATCGATTACGCATATGGAGGGACGTGGAGGTAGGAGCTGTGGACTGAAATTTAAAAAGCACAGGGACTTCCCTGGTGGCCCAGTGGTTAAGACTCTGCACTCCCAATGCAGGGGGCCTGGGTTCAATCCCTGGTCAGGGAACTAGATCCCACATGCCGCATCTAAGCCCTGGTACAGCCAAATAAATAAATTTTTTTTTTTTTTTTAAAAAAAGCACAGTGTGAGAGCTGTGCGTTTCAATTTTCTTTGGGGGAATATAGTCCGGGAGACGGCCGCTCAGAAAGCTCTGAAAAACTGCTCCGAAGAGGTAAGGGGGGAGATCAGCATATGTGTGAGTTTGGAGAAGGGGTATATACAGTCAAGCACACATCTCGGCAGAAGGTTACTGCTTGTCACAAGGCACAGATATCTTAGTTAATGCTTTTAGTGCTTTTCTAAGTGTGGGAAGATGCAAGAAACTGGGTTCATAAAATTTTCTCCTGAAAATACCTAACTATCCGAAGGCCTTTTCTACCAGTTTTCGCAGAGCACAGAGCACCTCATGCCTGATCTCCATCCTGAAATCCTTCAGGGTATGTTGAATGTCAGTGACTGCAGTGGCTTATGACTCAATCCTTGTAGAGCTGGATGGCCAGCAACATTCTTTAGTTGGCAGAGCCTAGGTCTGAGCTGGCATCCTGGGTAGATGGCTCGTATTTCCAAAGATAGAGAAGGCCAATGACAGGATGTGAGAGGTGAGACAGTGAGTTTAATTTTGGACATATGGAGTGATATTCTTTTTATAAGTATGTTTTTAATCTTACAAAGAGAGTCCTCCCAGGGTGCCTTTCGATAGCAAACTTTCCCAGGACTTTGGGCTTTATTTTCAATCTGCAAAATTTCATTTTGCCTATGGCTGCCAAAGATTTTATCTTTTGTGCAGAGTAAGCTCATGACAGTCAAGTCTTAGTTTGGAATTCATTGTGTTATGTTTTCCCCCCCTCCCCATAGGATTTTTCATATTCATCTTTTACTGTGTAGCAAAAGAGAATGTCAGAAAGCAGTGGAGGCGGTATCTGTGCTGTGGAAAGTTACGCCTGGCTGAAAATTCTGGTAAAGATTTACTTTACTTTTTCTCCTTCTCTTAAAGCTTGAGGAAAAGATTGCATAAGTTAAGATCCAAAGCAATTAATGCCAAAGGAATATCGGATGTGGAAATCAATGAATGGAGCCTGCTCAACACAAAATATCCATTGTGAACATTAGGGAAAAAAACCTAGTGAATTAAAAACCAATTACTGGGCTTCCCTGGTGGCGCAGTGGTTGAGAGTCCGCCTGCCGATGCAGGGCACACGGGTTCGTGCCCAGGTCCGGGAAGTCCCCACAAGCCGCGGAGCGGCTGGGCCCGTGAGCCGTGGCCGCTGAGCCTGCGCGTCCGGAGCCTGTGCTCCACAACGGGAGAGGCCACAACAGTGAGAGGCCCGCGTACCAAAAAAAAAAAAAAAAAAAAAAAAAATCCAATTACTCACATCTGGGAACTTAGTGAGCAATAGAATTAGTGGCCTGGCTGCTTCTTGAATGAAGCAACAGTGCAATTTTTAGAATTCATTTCCTTTTGAGTGCATGCTTTCCATTTGTCCAAAGAAACTTTTAATATTTACCTTCCTAACTTTTACATCGGCAGGCGGACTCTCAACCACTGCGCCACCAGGGAAGCCCCCTTGACTCAACCTTTTTTCCACAGGTCCTGGTTGTCAGTGACTTCATTTATTTGTTATTGGGCCAGACTCTATATATAGGCCTTAGCATACGTTTGGTTAATTTGAAGTTATTTTCAGCTATGCCCTGCTGGGTTATAGAGCAAATAGCTCATTTTTATGAAAATAAGAAAAACGAAGTACTCTTTGAAAATCTAAATTCCTTTTGCATAAATATTACCCACGAATACAGACTTTGCAATATTGCAAAGATCTGGTTGCACAAGACTGGAAAATGGCAGTACCTAGAGTTCCATCATTTGCCTGGATTGAAGAGCCATCATCACAGCAGGTCGATTTGTGTTCTTGTGAAGACAGTCCTTGGCTCTGAAATATTACCTAATTCAGAGGATATTCATAGACACAATCAAATTAGCTTGGCCTTTAGTTCCCAGAGAACATAGGTTACTTTTAACCAGGCAGTCATTTAAAGGACGAATGTATACGGTCTTAAATGAAAATACATTTTATCACACCAACCTGTGAAATGTGGGATTCTCTGTAAGACCTGGAAGCGAGAGATCAGTTGCTTAGAATGAGTTATGCTGTGACCTGTCTCCTGCATCTGAGTTTCAACATTCTGCCCTGTTTTTCTGTAATGCTTACCCTACTGTAGACTGGAGTAAAACTGCTACTAATGGTTTAAAGAAGCAGACTGTAAACCAAGGAGTCTCGAGCTCTTCAAATTCCTTACAGTCAAACAGTAACTCCACCCAGTCCACCACGCTGCTAGTGAATAATGATTGCTCAGGACTCACGAGCGGAAACGGTACGTATGTCTCAATATAGTATTTCTCAAGCTAGTGTTTGTTGTATTAAAGCACTTTTATCCTTTAATAGCAGTTTTGCTAAGCGAAGTGTATAATTACATGTATGACTAGTGGATCAAAATGTGGTTCCCTTATAAAAGAGAAAGTTTATTAATCCAAGTTCATTCGTTTTAGAGCAGTTTTTTTTTTTTTTTTAAGATTTAGGGGTTGTTTTTTTTTTTAAAGATTTAAGTTTTCACGAGGGGAATTGATGACGACCTAAAAGTTTTAATGTGGCAAATCCTGACTTAAGTATTGCCCGAAAACTTCAGTCCTGTGCTATTTCTGTGCAAGCAGTACCTAAAATAGTCAGTAAGACTATATCAATTTTTTAGTATATCTATAATTATACACATTTCCAACACTTTTAAACCTTCCTATTTTTTGCTTTTCATGTTTGTTCATTCTTTTCCACAGTGTGGCTGCCTTGTGACAGTGCCCAAATCCCCATGAATATATCAAATACTGAGAGATGAATTGTGACCTGTATTGGTGACTATATATGTCTCCAATATACGTACAGATCATTGCTGCTGTGCCTCCTTTACTCATTAATTCTGACATTTCTAGCTAGAACTTCCATTACCTTTTCTTTCTTTCAAAAGACTGGGCAGTTCACTACTCATAAAAACTTATCTATTTCTCTCTTCTTTGGCTTCTTAATATGTCTTTTGCATTTTTATAAAAACTTAAATTCTGCTGGTATACTTTCTCCTTTCCTGGAGAATTTGCCTTTACTTATCATTTTAGAATATTAGTTATTTGCATGACAAATTCAGATAAATTTGTGAGAAGGTTCATATACTTACCAGATAATTTTCTAGCCTCCCAAAGATGGGAGGTCCTACTGGTTTGTATAGACTTTTAAGATACAAGAGGAGGGGCTTCCCCGGTGGCGCAGTGGTTAAGAATCCACCTGCCAATGCTGGGGACACGGGTTCGAGCCCTGGTCCGGGAAGATCCCACATGCTGCGGAGCAAGTAAGCCCCTGTGCCACAACTACTGAGCCTGTGCTCTAGAGCCCGCGAGCCACAGCTACTGAAGCCCGCGTGCCTAGAGCCTATGCTCCGCAACAAGAGAAGCCACCACAGTGAGAAGCCTGCACACCGCAACGAAGAGCAGCCCCCACTCGCCACAGCTAGAGAAAGCCCACGCGCAGCAACGGAGACCCAACGCAGCCAAAATTTAATAAATTAATTTTAAAAATTGTTTTTAAATAAATAAAATACAAGAGGAGGCCTCTAAATCAAGGTTTCTCAACCTCGGCACATTAACATTTGGGGCTAGATAACTCTCTGTTGTGGGGCCTGTTCTGTGCATTTGAGAGTGTCTAGCAGCACCCCTGGTCTCCACCCACCAGGTACCAGTAGCACCCAGCCGCTCACCCCACCCAGCTGTGACAACTAAAAATGTCTTCCAGTGTTGTGAAATGTTCCCTGGGGAATAAAATCGCCCCACCCCCCGGTTGTTGAGAACCATTGCTGTATCAGATGAGAAACAGTTGCCATGGGGCCTTAGCTTTATTGTAGATACCAGAGGGAGAGCTGGGCCCTATGCCAAGTTGCTATAGCGGGAGTGACTCAGTGCAGGTAAACAGAGTAGAGGCAGTGGCAGTCAAGGCTGACTCATAAGTTAGTGGGAGAAACTGAGTTCAAAGTAGAGAAATCAGAGGTGTGGGCTGAGTCATCAAGATCCCTAAGAATCACAACATATCAGTCAAGCCTACTGGTTTGGATAGAAGTGTTTGGGGCTCTTAAAGCCAGATTTTTCCATATTCTAGAAAGAACTCAAGAGACGAAGCCTCACTTGCCTAGCCTACCAATATGTTGCCATCCTTCGGGGAATCAGATTGAATGGAGGCAGCACATTTTGCACAACTGTTTGACGTGGCTGATTTCGCACAGCTATTTTCCATGGCTGACAGTGAGGGTGGGGTACATTTTAGGCCACCAAAATGGCCACGTGTTTAATACCACATAACCTGCACATGAGATGGACATCCCTGACTCCTCAGTCTGTACATCAGGATCTGGGATGGATGACAGAAAAAGAAGCTGGAAGTTTAACGGTTTGTTTATTATACCAGGCCAAATTGTTCCTGCACAAGAATGTCCTCAGACCAAAATGCCTAAATCAGAACAGCAGCCTCAGACAGTCACTTGCCCATCTCTATGCCCAGAGATGGAGCTGTGTTAGCCACATCCATCACCTAGTGTGTGTGAATACTAGATATTTCAGTTATGCCTTGGAGGCTTGGCTACTAGCAGCCATCTCACTCAGTACACAGGGCCACAAGCTCACAGTTTGGAAGAGACATCACATGTCGACTCTTTCGCTTCTGAGCCATGTAACCTTAAGCAAAGCACTTACTTTCTGACACCGTAGTTCCATCGTCTGTGAAATGGCGATAATAATAGCACTCATCCTATAGGGTAGTAAATGAGATAATTCTTAGAAAGTTCTCAGCACTGTCATTATTAGTATAATTATGGCATGAAATAACAATTGGGCTTATTATTCAGCTCTCTACATTGTCTTCAAATGGTGTAATGGTCAAAAAGATGGTGCCAAGGAGCTAGAGGATCTCAGCAGCTGTGCCCACCCCACCCCCGCCAACACACACACACACACACACACACACACACACACACACACACACACACACACACACACACATATACATTTCAGGGCCTGCCTGGGGTTGGGGAGGCCCACCTGCTCCCTGGCCTGGACTCTGAGGTTGGACTCTGTTGTTTCCTCCTGGGAATCAGTCTTATCCTGATTTAGTCAGAGGGGCTGGTTTAGTGTATGAGAGACGATCTTTTTTCTTGCCAGGACTGTTGTCACTCTGGGTTTCTGGTACAAAGTTTTACTTTATAAGAATCTTAGGGAACTGAGAACCTTGTGAGGGATCTCTGTTAACCTTTGGGAGAGACCAGAATATTACCTTAAGTTAAATTACACATACGCTACTACTTGAAGGCAATATATGTTCAACCAGAGTTAGGAAATGGGCCTTTTAAAATCAAAAACATTGCTTTGCTTCATATTTTGACCGTTTCATTTTTAAAAAGCTGCCATAGAGAGCTGGTTTCTGAATCATTCTCCAATTTGTTTTGTTTACTTTGAGTGGTCTTAGGAAAGGAATGAAAAGTAAATAACATATGACAATATAGCAGACATATTTTTTTAAAAAAGACATGCTCTACATGTGCATACTTAAGAATAAAGTGACGTTTGTTTATTTTGAAAATGCTTTCTATAGGAGCAGTTCCACGTGTAGATGTATTTCTGATGTCTCTTGTGGGGAGGAAGGTGATCTCTGCGTCCTACTCTTCCGCCGTCTTCTCCTGTCCCCTGAAAATGCTTTCTGTGGATACTTCATGACGCTGATTTTGTTTTTCCTCATACAGCGAATGCTTCTACAGAGAAGAATGGTTTTTCTTTCAGTCTTCAGAATGGAGATGTGTGCCTCCATGATTTCACTGGAAAACAGCACATGTTTAATGAGAAAGAAGATTCCTGCAATGGTAAAAACCGTATCGCTCTAAGAAGGACTACAAAGCGGGGAAGCTTACACTTTATTGAGCAAATGTGATTCCTTTTCCTAAAATCAAAGCATGTTGCTTGACAGTGTGAAAATGTCCGATCTTATTTTTTACACAATGTGAGTTGTATGAAAATCAACTAATTTTATACTCAGCAACTTCTGGAGGAGCATAAGCTAATTGAGGGCAATGGTTGCTACTGGAAGAGGAAACCAAGACGTTATACCATGGTTCTTAGACATATGTGATTTGGTTTCTTATCCTTCATTTTAAAAGAAGACTGGTTTTAAACAACACACTAAGAATAAGACTCGTTTTTAAAAAATCAAAGTAGTTCATTTCCAGCCCCAGTTAAAGACGCTAAGTTATCTTTGATAACATTATATAAAGCCACTGTTGACTTCAGCCTGTTGGTGAGTTTCGTTGTGCATGCCTTTGTTGTAAATAAGCTAAATTCTAGTGACCCACATGCCAAAAATCTTACTTCTCCATTTTTGGTATTTATTTTCTACTGTGTAAATTTCTTTCTTTGTAGAATCACGGTTGTGTTGTTGTGTCTAATGTGATAATTCAGAAAATCCTTGCTGATTCAGTGACCTCTAAAGCTCCTTTTGGAGATTATATGGGATGTGAAATACAGGAACTTCACTGAAATCAAGAAATAATGACGCCAGCCAGACTGGAAAAATGTAAGCAGATAGTGCCACAATTAGCTCATACAGTGCCTTGGAGTGAGTTAGAAAAAGGTGCCCCCACTGGGCAGACACAGCCCCATGGGCTCATGATTTGGCAGACAGAATGAGGGCCATATTTTAGCCCCACTCACCCTCTTGGGTGCACCGTTGTTCAGGGTACCACCTGTACAACCGTACACAGCATCCAATACCGACACCCATCTCCTGACCTCTTCCCTAACCATCAGATTATGGAAGATGCACCAAGATGCTTAGCTTAATACCTTGGTCACAGAGAGGGAAGGAACTGTAATCTAGACCATATGGTGGAAAAATCATGACTGTGGAAGAGATACATACACTGCCACTTCTCAAGTCCCCAGAGCCTTTCAGAAAAGGGGAGTAGAGTAGGATTACTTTTTAAAAGAGATGTACATTAAAAAAAATCATATTGCTGTTCTTTAAAAAGCAACTGCATGGTACTTTGTTGATTGCTATGACCGGTATACTCTGGCCCAGCCAGAGCTATAATTATTTTTTTTAAAGAATTGTCCTGATGAGTGTATAGTGACAAGGGGGAGCAGCTATTGGGAACAGTGAACTATCCTGCAATGCTATTCTTTCCATACGTATCAAACCCTGATTGCTCCTAGTCATAGCGAGTCTATCTTGCTTCCTACCTACAACTGCTTCAGCAGTGCCTCAAGTGTGTCCTTACTAGGAACATTGCAAAAAGCTTTAGTTAGGTCTTTCACTAAGGTTCCCTTGCATATATTTCAAGTGAATGTTGTATCCCAGACTAACCACAGTAATAATGTAATACACTTCTGTGAGTGCTGATTTGTCTTTGCAATATTTCTTCTCCGAGTTATTTAATTGTCTTGTATTTATACGTTAAAATTGACAAAAAATGGGGCTTCCCTGGTGGCGCAGCGGTTGAGAGTCCGCCTGCCGATGCAGGGGACACGGGTTCGTGCCCCGGTCCGGGAAGATCCCACGTGCCGCGGAGCGGCTGGGCCCGTGAGCCGTGGCCGCTGAGGCGCGTCCGGAGCCTGTGCCCCGCAACGGGAGAGGCCACAGCGGTGAGAGGCCTGCGTACCGCAAAAAAAAAAAAAAAAAAAAAAAAAAAAATTGACAAAAATGTTAAAATTGCCTAAATAAATTTGCAGTCAGGTTCTTTAAGTTTGAGAACTTTCACAAAAGGAAAACATTTCTGATCTCTTTCCCTGGTGGTGGAGCTTGGAAGCGGTAGGACCACCCTGATGAAGGCAACTCGACAGTAGCATCCTTTGGCAGGCAGCAGGCACGCTGTGACCGTGAAGTCAGAGCAAGGATTGTCCTGCCTCCCGAGATTGCTTTCTGAGGTCTCTTTTTCATTTTCCTCTTGCTCTTTCAAGATTATCTCTTTAACGCACGTTGCCATTGGCTCACACAAGCCCCAGATTTGGATCCCCTCCAAGTGTCTGCTTCCTCAGCATCAAACAGTAGGATTTCAAGAAGGTGAGGATCGGAATTGGGGTTTCTGGGGAGCTGATTAGCAAATAGGAGCCACGAATGGGGAAAGCTGGCCTCAGCTCCACAAGAGGTCTCTGAGCAATCTCTCCTTCCACGATGCTCAGTTGCCTCAAAGATGCTGAGTACTAATTTGATGAGAGAGGTGGTGAGATACTCTAGATTTGGGGGTGAGATATCAGAAACCAAATCTCCCAAAGCAGATTATGTAAACAAAGTGTGCACGAAAGGATACACAATGTCTGACAACCTTTAGGTCCTGCCCCTCACCCCTTATTTTTCCTATTGTGTTTTGTGTCTGGCTACAGTCCTTAAGCCAAATTCTCGTCTGTATTTTTCCTTCAGACAGATAAGGGGCAGGACAGAGAGAATGTTCCTGAGAAGCATCCTCCTTTGGCTTTCAAATTGGTCCCACAATCTGAGACTCTACTGAAGGAGACAATGGTGGTGGCAATATGAGGAGGCAAGGAGTATCACAACAGTGGCCAGTATTTGAAGGAGTATTTTCTCAGAACATTGGAGAATTTTTTTTGTTTTGTTTTTCCCCCCAAACACTGCATTCATTAATCCCACAAAGTAACTCTGTTAACTTCAATGAACAGCATCATGATCGTTCTCAGTAAAAAGGGTGAAATGTCTTCATTGGAGATACTGGGTTGTGTTTAACGAGGTCACCTAGGAGGCAGGTTAGCTTGTTGAAGGTCATTTCCACAAAGAGCTAATTTACTGAGCAAGCAATTTATCAAATGGACTAGCGGGTTGTCACTTTGTCTCCATAAGATCATTTTAAGGACTGTTGAGTTTGTCTCTGCTTCAGCTCCTCGCTACTGCCGTTGGAGTCTGAAGGACGGACAGGAGAAAGACAAGACTGAGTGGACATAAGAACATCATCTGGAACGGGAAGAATTCTTAGCAGTATATTCTTTTTTCTTTTCGCCTCAGTCTCTAGGTACAGCATCAAAAAGTTGGGGGGGACAAAACTTGAATACATTCTTCCAGAATGTGTTCTTTTAAATACATTTATAGGACTTCCCTGGTGGCGCAGTGGTTGAGAATCCGCCTGCCAATGCAGGGGACATGGGTTCGAGCCCTGGTCCGGGAAGATCCCACATGCCGCGGAGCAACTAAGCCCGTGCGCCACAACTACCGAGCCTATGCTCCAGAGCCCGCGAGCCACAACTACTGAAGCCCAAGCGCCTAGAGCCTGTGCTCTGCAACAAGAGAAGCCACCACAATGAGAAGCCCGCGCACCACGATGAAGAGTAGCCCCCGCTTACCACAACTAGAGAAAGCCTGCATGCAGCAAAGAAGACCCAATGCAGTCCAAAATAAAAAAATAAAAAATAAAAATATTTATAGATATATACCTCGCTGTGAAGAAATCTTATGCTCCCTGGTGTTTCTCTCTTTACCTCTCAGCCTCAAACTAGCTGCAGGAAGCTGGAGCAGAGATGCATTCAGCATTCTTTAAAATATTGTGATAAAAAACAAAATGATCTCCAGTCAACTAAAATTAAATTGTCATAGAAATAATTTGGCAAATTGGCTGTTTTCAGCAAATTAATTCAGAACGGACCTTCTCTTCTGTGTCAAAGATGGAGTGCTTTTCTTTAGAGTCAAAGACCTGAACCCTCCAAGAGAAACATTTGTTGGTTTCCACCTTGGATGCAGACATGTGGCTCCCTGGGAACTTCTTTGGCGGAAGCCCCCCATGGCAGGACAAGGGGCAGACCCTCTGGTTGGGGTCAGAGAAGTTATACATGGTGGTACCTCAGGGTCTAGTTTCAGGCTTTCATCTTTATAAAGATCATGAATCAGCTTCAGAAACAACAGCATACCCCATCACATTCCATATCTGATTCTTAACAAACATTTGAGAAATGACTTGGAGATGGGTTTCTATTGGGACACAACCAGAGAAAGGCTTCATGGATATAGGGACCAAGATATGGAGGTTTTATATCTCAGGGACATAGAAATCTAAGATATGAGTCTGATTTTTATATAAAACAGCTTGTAGTCCAAAAAGAATCACTGAAATTTGCTTGGAGATTTAAAAGCTAAAAAGTAATAGCCTTCCTTCTTTTTGGTTTTATCCCTGCATTTCAGGCTTATTGAAAAATACAGCTTATATGATAATATACATTAAAGCATAGACCAAAGCCTAAGAATGTAGGCTGGCTATACACCAAAAGGGGTATATGTGTGTAGCAGAATTTACAAAGAATGAGATCAAGAGACTAAAAATGTTTCTATCCTGGATGGAAATGTCAAGTAATATGTAAAGGTCATCAGTGATTTTCCCCCGTGGCTACAAAATGGACTCTTGAAGAAGAACTCACTGTGAACAAAGGCAGTAATGAAAGGAAGCAATAATCCCAGCTTTTAGATACAGTATATGTGAGAGTTCTGTAAGAGTACATATTCACATTCCAAGAGATTTAATGGTGATAACTTGATGTCTAGTTTTATTTACCCCTAGACCATAGCAAATTTTGCACGGAGGCACATCACATAGTTTGCTGCATTATTTAAGAGCCAATAGTAAGAAAACAAAAAGTAAGTGAGATAATGGGTTTGGTGCTTTAGTCGAGTGACACAGATTTATGTTATGGAATTTTGAAAATGAACTTGGTTAAGGATGATACATAGGGGACACAGCTGAACATGACTTATTTTCTTTCATTCATTCATTCATTCAGTACCAGTTGAGCTACAACTCCGTGCTCAACACTGTACCAGGCACGGTAGGAGATACCAAAACTGTTTCAATGAGTAACTTACAATCCAGTTAGAAAAACATGCCTCACATGAAAACAATATGAGGCAGTACATTGTTGTCAAATGATGATGGAACCAGCTGTGATTTATGAAGTACTTTTCTATGAGCCAGGCATGGTGCTGAGTGCTTTATATTCACCCTCTTGTTCAAAGCCACTCTAGGAGGTAGGTGCTATTATTATCCCCATTTTACAGATGAGAACATTGAATATCAAACAGCTAAAACATCCCAAAGCTCGCACCACTTGTAAATGGCAGAACTGGAATTTGAACTCAATTTGAACTGACTCCAAGACCTAAGTTCTCATTAAAGAAATTGTTATGGGAATTCAGAGAATGGGGAGGGCTAGTAGAGAAGAGCCGAGCAGGCCCTTAAAGCAAAGACAGGCTTCAGATAGGCAAGGAGGAGGAGGAGGCCTACTGGGTCAAGCATACAGTAAATGCATGGAGACTAGCAAAGGGCTTGAGTTAAGGATATTAGCTGAGCTGTCCTCTGGAATTAATATGGGACCAGATTTTGATGGAAAATGAATAGTGGGCAGAAGATTGTAAAAACTGTGGGTAATGATCGGCCACGAGAAACTAATGTCGAGTTTCAAGTTGCAGGTCTGGAGATGGACTGCAGGCCAGGCCCGGTGAGCTTCTCCCAGGTGACTAGTGGCGAGGCCGCAGGCGCGGGGGGCAGCTGGGGGACCCTGCTCTGCCCCAGTCGCCGCCTCTCCTCTTCCCCCCTGGGCCCCACTACTCTACTTCCGCTCGTGGGCGCACACGCGCCAGGGGCAGAACTACTATTACGGCCCGCGGAGGGGCGCCCAGGCAGCCGCAGTGGGCGGACCTATTTCTCCCGCCTCTGGTGAAGTTGGCAGCCCGTCCCGGGGCCCTCCCCACGGCCGCTTGGGAAGGCAGCCTTGACCCCCGCCCGGAGTCAGTCCTTTATCTCCGCAACTCCGAGCTTTTTGCTCCGCGGCGGCGGATCTAGGGGCGGTGCTAGAGGGCGGGGCCAGGGATGGGGTTGTAAGCTCGTCTCAGGGCTGGGCGGGGCCGCCGGCGATAGAGCGTGGTAGGGGTGTTCTGGGCCTCAGGCCCGGCTCTGCGGATTCGACTCTGCGCCGGGGGCGGGTCCGGGGCGTCCAGAAGCCCGCGACGGAAGGACCTGTTTCAACAGCCACCGCTGAGGTCGGCGGCCGGGGGGGAGGTAAGGGGCTCAGAGAGGCAAACGTTCCCGCCCGGAGCCAAGTTCCCCGCTGCTCTCGCGGGCCACCTCGTTTTCCTTCCCCCACTGGCCGCGACTCGGAGGGTTCCGTTCCGCGGCGGGGGCGCGGCCGGGGACTGGGCTGCGAGTGGGCTGCGGCAGGCGGGTCGGATAGAGTTCGCGGCCGGCCCCGAGGCCGCCTCACGACAGCCCGAAGGCAAAAAAGGCTCGGCGGGGGCATCGTCGCCCCACGCCCGGAACTGAGTTCCCCGCTTCTCCCGCGAGGCCGCCAGAGACCCGCGAGCGTCGGGAGCGCTACGGGCCTGGTCAAGGCGGGGCAGCCATAGCGCCAGCCCCTGTCTCCGCCTCCGCGCCTTTCAGCAGTAAGAAACACTAGTTGGCTTGCTTTCCAATCATAGTTTGGTTCTGTCATTTAAAAAAGTCCCTACCTCGTAACGCCGGGCTGCATCTCGAGAACTGACCGAGGCTGTGAGTGCTTGGGAACCGGGCCCGCTCGGCGGCCGCAGCCCGGGCGTCCCACCTCCTTGCAGCAGGTCGGACGCCGAGGCCCCGGAGCAACGTGGAGATGAGGAGCAGGAGCAATTCCGGGGTCCGCTTAGACGGATACGCGCGGCTGGTGCAGCAAACAATCCTGTGTTACCAGGTAAGGAGGGAGCACCCCGCACTGCCATCTCGAGGCACTTATTCTCCTACCCAGTCCCCTCTCGTGTCCTGAGACTTTGCAGTTAAGAGGTTTCCTCTTTAAATCCAGTCCTTGCTGGCCGATGGTTACTCCCCACCCCCATTCCCACCCCGTCCACTTTACGAGCCAGGGGACCTAAGGGCTGTGCGGCTACACTTCACAGGATTCTTTGACCACTGTTTGGGATCGAAGATAAAAGGAGCCCCCTGGGTGCCCTGGGTACAAAATGCGTCTTTCTGCATTGACTCTGCTTCTTTTGGATGGAAGGAGGTGTGTGTAGGTTGGACAGAGCACACTGAATGAGGATGGTGAGCTCTGGACTGCGAGGACAGTAGACAGGAGTGAAGAAACTCCTGAGGTGTGCCTCCCACTCTGGGGTGTGTGGCGACTGCTGCTATTCTGCCCTTGAATTATCATGTTAGAGACCCACCTGTGAGGGTCTTAGGGCTTACTCTGGTTGCTATTTTACAGATGAGGAAACTGCAGGCCAGAAAGGTTACTGCAGGTAGCAGGGTTAGACCCAAACGCAGGTCTTCTCCCAAGTTGGAGGGGATCTTCGAAGCTGCCCATGTGGTCTGAGGTATGGAATGTCTTTTGTTTTCTATTACCCGGCTAAAGTTATATCTGGGCCCATCATATAAGACCACTGGACTATTTTTATTCCTAGTGAAGGCAACAGCTATGTTGCTTGCCCTCAATCAACAGCAATTATTTATAGGAGCTCCATGTCAGAGAAGGAAGTGGCCTTCCAGGGTAGAGGCCTGGCCTTCAAGTTGGGAGCCATGGTCACTGTTAAGCCACTGACCCTTTTCCCTATAGCCTGTTTCACAGCCTTGTTTCTTCATTCGGGAAATATTTATTGTGTACCTATTATGTGCAAGGCACTCTGTCAGGTGCTGGGCCTACAAAGAAGAATAAATACTTGTAGTGCAGTGAGATTTATGCTTAGGGAATAGGTCCAGAGTCCCTTGTCTGAAACTCCTGGGGTCAGATGTGGTTTGCAAGTCAGCAGTGTTTGGACTTTAGGAAGGTAATATACATATATATTCTCTAGTAACTGCAGTGAAGTCTAGGCAGCACCCTTAATCAAACACATTATTATTTTCCACGTTGGAATATGAAGACTCACACTGAGTAGGAAAAGTAGACTGAAAGTAGTTTCCCATCAGTTCAGGTCACCTTTTGCCACCAAACGAGCTTGCTGCAAAATTATGAAAACACTAAATTTTCAGAGCATATTGGCTTTTGAAATTGCACATGAAGGACTGTGGTTCTTATTTTGGGAGCTTAGCCCAGTTTGGGGAGCAGGGAGGAGTCCTGGAAGAGACGATGTTCAAGCTAAGAACTGAAGAAGAAGTAGGCAGGCAAATGGGAGTGATATATTTTTTTTTGCTTTCCTCTTTGGAATATATTATAATTACTTCTACAAAGTGTTTTAAAAATCCAAGGTGAAAATCCTTGCCCTTCATTACTGTGATGGAAGGGGCTTTAAGGAGAACTGATCAAGCTTGGTTCTTGTGTCACACCTGGGTTTGAATCGCTAGCTCATCCTTCAACTACAGGTGTAACCGTTTCCCAGCCTCTCTGACACTATGCCCTTATCTGTAAAATGAGGACATAAACACCTGTGATTACTGCCCAGTATGTTGCCCCACCCCCCAGTAGGCAGTTAGCAAATAGTGAGTGCTGTTGGTGGTGTTATGATTTTGATATAGGCCACACATATCCAGGCCACAAGTCCTCGCCTCACCACCCTGGCCCAGGATGCTCTTTTTCCTGAAGGCCTTGATACAGCTACTAATTGCTTTCGGGTCTTTGAACATAATTATGTCTCCTCATGGATTCTGTGAGATCCTTAAGCACGGAGACCTCATCAGTTTCCTTCCTTTTGCATCAAGCAGTGCTCCAGGCACATGAAAAGTACCCTTAAGTCCTTGTTGATAAAGTATGTTCTGCAGGCTCTGAGCCATCCTAATGACCCAGCTATTGATCCAAGCTTACCTTCCCTCAGGAGCAAAAGAACTGTCTTCCCATTAAAGCAAATCTGCAGCATTGGACTTTCCTCTCCAACATTTTAATGATTAAAAAAAAGTTGTCTGAGCCTTTAGTTGTATTTATTTTGGGGGTAGTTCGTGCGAAGCCCTCATGTTTGCCCTGTTTTTCCCTTCCTGACTTCGTAGTCGAGCTTTTCTGGTTAACCAGAACACTCCAAGTACGGTTCTGTTGGAAAATCCCGTGAGTCTGCACATGCAGAATCACTCCTTCCCACTCTCCCCCACCTCGCACCCATCCCGCCCCAACAGCTAGTTATCACAGTTGTAGAGCCCTAACCCGTTTAGGGCCTGGTCATCTTTTCTGAGTGATATTAGGCAGGTCACCTATCCACTGTGTAAGAATGAATGAGCAATTTTATGTTATGCATATTTTACCACAATAAAAAATGAATAAGCTGGACTCTGAATTAGTGGTTTCTAAAGTTTATACTATATTTCCCATCTCCTGTAGATAGGTGCAGATGTTTATGAGGCAATTTTCATTGTCACCTGGTACAAGGCTGACCTCTTTCTGATTTGTTGGGTTTTTTTTTTAAAGTATAGTTGATTTACCATATTAGTTTCAGATATATAACTTGGTGATTCAATAGTTTTATAGATTATATTCCATTGGAAGTTATTATAAAATAAGGGCTATATTTCCCCGTGCTGTACAATATATCCTTGTAGCTTCTTGATTTTATACATAGTAGTTTTTACCTCTTAGTCCCCTACCCCTATCTTGTCCCTCCCCGCTTCCCTCTCTCCACTGGTAATCACTAATTTGTTCTCCATATCTGTGAGTCTGTTTCTGTTTTGTTACATTTGTTTGTTTGCTTTATTTTTTAGATTCCACATAAAAGTGATAAAACACAGTATTTGTCTTTCTCTGTCTGACTTATTTCACTAAGCCTAATGCCCTCTAGGTCCATCCATGTTGTTGCAAATGGAAGAATTTCATTCTTTTTTATGGTCGAGTAGTATTCCATTGTATATATACACCACATCTTCTTTATCCATTCATCTGTTGATGGACATTTAGATTGCTTCCATATCTTGGCTATTGTAAGTAATGCTGCTATGAACATTGGGGTGCGTGTATCTTTTCAAATTAGTGTTTTTGTTTTCTTTGGATATATACCCAGGAGTGGAATTGCTGGATCATATGGTAGTTCTGATTTTAGTTTTTTGAGGTCCATACTCTTTTCTGTAGTGGCCGCACCAATTTACATTCCAACCAACAGTGTGCTAGGGTTCCCTTTTTTCCACATCCTCACCAACATGTTATTTGTGTTCTTTTTGGTAGCCATTCTGACAGGTGTGAGGTGGTATCTCATTGTGGTTTTGATTTGCATTTCTCTGATGATTAGTGATGTTGAGCTTTTTAAGTTGAGATCAACTTACATTGATTTCACTTGTTAGAAATCACTCGGTGTTAAATATGTCAAACTCATAATTATTCTTTTGTTAGAGGCAATACTTTGTTCACATCAGCTAGCATATCAACTAATTCCTTTTCCTGTGTCTGGGAAAGAGAATTTTTTCCATTAGTCATTTGCCAAATGTACTTACTGCTAAATAATAAAGATTGACAAAACCAAAAGCCAGTTTTTAAAAAAGACTAATAAAAAGGCAGTCACAATAGATGTAAAATTTTAAATTAACCAGATAATGGAAATTAATTTAAAAAAAATTTTAAAGCTATGTCATTTATAAGAGACAAACCTAAAACAGAGGATACTGAAAGGTTGAAAGTAATTAGTGAGACAAGATATACTAGGCAAATGCTAACCAAAAATAAGTTGGTGTAATTATATTGATACTAACATAAGGCAGATAAGCTTTTGAAATTTAAAAGAATTCTATTAGGGATTAAGAAATGTTATTACTAGATGATAAAAGGATAATTCACCAAAAAAAATAGAGCAGTTTTAAACCCACAGAATACTAACAACATAGCTTCAAAATGTATAAAGCAAAACTTGAGTTAATTGTTAACAAATCCATAACCATAGTGGGAGTTTTTAAATACCCTTCTCTCAGATACTTATAAAGCAGAGAAATAATTAGGACCTAGAAAATTTGAACACTTCCATAAGAAGCAAACTTGATCAAGTATACATACGTAGAATTCTGTGCCCAACCAGTAGAAAGACGCTGGTCTCTTCACTTCTCGTCCCAGCCCTCGTGCCCCGATTAGGGTGGGCGTTCATTGCCCAGGAGCTAGGTGAAGGGCGATGCTGCATCGTTCTGTCTCTTCTCTGATAGAACCCTGTCACGGGGCTGTTGTCAGCCAGTCATGAGCAGAAGGACGCGTGGGTGCGGGATAACGTCTACAGCATCCTGGCCGTGTGGGGCCTGGGCATGGCCTACCGCAAGAATGCTGACCGCGATGAGGACAAGGCCAAGGCCTACGAGTTGGAGCAGGTAAGGCTGACTGGCAGCTGTGGCTGTGCCGCTCAGCACCTTTTACTTGAACTGAAAAGCCTACAAGGAGGTAGCTGTGTATGCAAAACAGTCTGGTACAGGCTTCTTCTCCATTTCTCCTATAGTATGTTTTGGGGAGGCATTTTGGTGGTCTCCACCTCTCATGTGTCTCTCCTTTTGAGGTTTTTCCCTCCATAAAAAAACAGCAAAAATCACACTGAATAGACATCCAACTTTCTAACTAGCTGCATTTCTCTCACACATGCTCTGTCAGTTTTATACATACTTATATACAAGATGTCATTATAAACTAATATGATAGTTTTTAAAGAGTCAGCACACCAGAACTACACATTCCAAAGTGTATACTCTTTGGAGTAATCATGCTGAAAGGATATTTATCCAAACATTATTGCCACTGCTTAAAACATGTTTGGAATTTCCTTTAAAAATGCCTTTCAGTTTGAGTCATTCCAAAGCAGTCTTTTTAATTTATAGTCACCTTTTAATTTTGAACCACATTGGTGTTGTCCAGTTTTTGTGCCTGTGTTACCATACAGCACAATGAAGACCTTTTATTTTCCAAAATCAGAAACCAACATACCCACCAAAGCGAAGACTTGCCATCACTAAGTATGTAAGAAAATAATCTGCCCCTGAGCACAGGAAGTATTTTCAGAGTGTTTTGAGTAATAGCGTTGAAGGAAGGAGCATTGATGTATAAAAGTATAGATCTCTTGGCATGAGAGCCTTTGGGATTTGTCTTTGATTCATCATTTCTCATTGGCTGGCACAGCCAGTAGATTGTCAGGTCCAGGGAGAGTTCTTACGGTCCAACTGGTGATTGTTTATAGCAACCAAAGTGGGCATGAGTGGCGGGCAGCCTTGACAGCAATAGGGGAGCTAAGAGAGGAAGCCTGTCTGTGCGAGCAAGGAAAGGACAGTTTGGATTTGACTAGACATGCTGAGTATGAGGTAATGAAATCACCCAGTCTTGGAGGTAAGGCAAGAATGGGTAGTATTTAAAACGCATATAGGGACTTCCCTGGTGGCGCAGTGGTTAGGAATCCTCCTGCCAATGCAGGGGACATGGATTTGAGCCCTGGTCTGGGAAGAACCCACATGCCGCAGAGCAACTAAGCCCGTGCACCACAACTACTGAGCCTCTGCTCTAGGGCCCGAGAGCCACAACTACTGAGCCTGTGTGCCACAACTACTGCAGCCCACGTACCTAGAGCCTGTGCTCTGCAACAAGAGAAGCCACCGCAATGAGAATCCTGCACATCACGACAATGAGTAGCCCCCGCTCGCCACAACTAGAGAAAGCCCACGCACAGCAACGAAGACCCAATGCAGCCGATAAATAAATAAATAAATAAATAAATTTTAAAAAAGAAGAAAATAAAATACATACAGCAGGCACTGAATGCTCCTCTAAGAACTTGGATGGCTATTACATAAGTGAATCATTCATTTAACAGTATAATAATTTGATATTCATGTCCTCCAAACTTTCTATCCTCCTGACACAAAATCCAAGTAAACCCATGCCTGTCTATTCACACTCACACGCATGTGTGCGCATACACACGCACACACACACACACCCCCCGCTACCTCTCCTCCGTAAGCAATTTCTGATCTGGGTTAGAGTAGACTAGATTTGCCGATCTGTGACTGACGATAGAGAGGCACAAATAGGCCACATTGTTTGATTTGTTGAGTGTTGTTAATAACTAAAGGAGACATCTCCCTTGATTATGGAAAATAACACGGGATCTTCCAATGATCCTCAACAGGGACACTACTGCTTTTGGGGCTTAGGCAGTACAGTTGTTATTGTGTGAGACTGTCCCATGAGTTGCAGGACATGTAGTGTCCTTAGTCCTTACTCACTAAATGGCTGTAGGTCCCACCCCCATCATGGTGACAATAAAAATGCCTCCACCCCACACTTCCAGATGCTCCCCCACCGCCAGGGATGGTAATGTCACCACCAGTTGGGAACCACTGTGCTTCTTCACAATGGAAAATAACTTTTCTTTATTTCAGGGGAAGTCGATTGGCAAATGTTTATGCTGCACACCATAGGAAATGTTAATTATAACAGTGTTAATTATGCCTTTTAATTATGAGGTAATATTTTCTGCGTCCAAAGAGTTTATGACATAAAGTGAGATTACACTCTAGACTCCTAGGATTTTAGAGATGGAAGAATCTGAAGGGTGATCCATTTCAGACTTTGGCAATTAACTTTTGTGGCCCTTCACTATGTCTTCCCCTGCAAACCATGTGCATTCTATAAGAGAGGAGACGCTGATGGCCCTGGGTGGGAACTTCTTTCAGCCAGGCTACTTTGGCCTAAAAATATCCCGTTCTCCAGCCACTTGTGAAGTAGTTATATAGAGTTTTTAATAGGACATATTAAGAGCAGTCTTTCAGTGGGCCTGAATTGTGGAGGAAGTGGGAGGCAACACAATGTATTGACCAGGAGCTCAAACTCTGGAGTCGGAGGGCCTGGGCTCTGTCCTTGCTCCACCTCCTGCCAGCTGAGAGACTTTAGCAATGTTGCTTCATCAGCCTCAGGTTCCTCATCTATAAAGTGGGGAAATAATAACACCCACCTCATAAGGGTGTTGCAAGAATTAGTGGGAATCCAGGTAAAGTGTTTTGTACAGTACCAGGACAGAACGTCTGATTATCATAGTGATATTGATATTATTTATAATAATAATACATATTATTAAGAAACGTAGGCAGCTACTTGCATCTTGTAAGAACTTTACTCAGTAGTCCAGTAATGGTGTCACAAATGGCTGTTTTGGCAAAGCATCATTATTTTGGGGCAGGCATGGTGGTGGACTTAATTCATCCTTAGTATAACAAAAATAAATTACTAAGAATTGTGATATAAAGCTCCAGGGTACTAGGCTTATAAAAATTGTCTTGCTAAAAGCAGGAGTCACTGGATTTCAGTGCCAGGAAGTGCCATCTGGTCCAGTTCCTTTATTTGAGATAAGTCACTTTGTCAAGAATTTCTTTGTGATGGAGTGGAGAGGTAGAAATAATCTAAACAATCAGAATGCATGTATATGCCTTCTCGGGGAAGGCTCCAGGCAGCACTGGCTTAGCAGCCATGTGGTGAGGAGGTTGTTTTCATGGCGCAGGGAAGCTGGCCTTATTACTGATTCCATTTTATGTCCGTAGAATGTGGTGAAACTGATGCGGGGTCTTCTCCAGTGCATGATGAGACAGGTAGGCGGAAAACGACAGATGTATTTTTGGGTCATCTGAGTGGGCACTTCATATTCATGGTGACAACTAACACTCTTAAAGTGTTTTGAACTTTTCTTCTCAAGATGAAGAGAAATTGAAAATATTTTGCTTACTTTCTCCTTTTAAAATTATCTTCAATAATTTTATTATGCTATAGAACCAGAGTCAAAGAATACTTTCTCAGAATCTCTTTTCAGGAGTTAACTTGTGTAAAAGGAGAACGTGCCCTTTTGTTTTGAAACTGGGAAGAAAACGTTGTTTTTAAAAGCCACTCCTAGAAAGCCATGTACTATTGTTTGTTGAGTTTATAAAAGGGTTTCTTTTGAGTTGAAATGCTTGAGTTTTTAAAACTTGACATTAATATTATTGATATTTTCAGTGAGGAGTAAATAAAACAATGTGTTGAGCATGTACTGTATACAGAACATCATACTAGGATCTACACAGATCCCAAGATAAATATGATAGTCCTGACCCTTAATCGGCACGTGCCTCATTAGTCTTCAAAGATGACATTGCTCTTTCCCTTTCAACATAAGGAAACAAGATTGGAAATTTAAAGAGGAAGAGGAGGTTCCTCTCCCTCCCCTCCTCCCTCCCTCTCATTGAGTTCCTACTGTGTGTCACAGCTCATGCTGGAGATATCAGACAAGGAAACCCTGCGTCTTGACCCCTCAGCCCTGCAGAACTTGTTGAAATGGCACTGGGCTCAGACATTTCTGGTGATGGGCAGGAAGAGTGCCCCGCACAGCCTCTCTGTGTGGTGCTCACTAGTGAACGTCCATCCCCTGCCTTCCATCCCACTGGCTTCCAGAGGTAACAGATAAAAGGTCTAGAACCAAGAGATTGACCTTGCCAGCCATGAACCCCTTAGTTGCGAGCAGCCGACTTGCTTTCTCAGGTGAATAAAGTGGAGAGGTTCAAGCACACTCAGAGTACCAAGGACAGCCTGCATGCCAAGTACGACACCGCCACCTGCAGCACCGTGGTGGGCGACGACCAGTGGGGCCACCTCCAGGTGGATGCCACCTCCCTCTTCCTCCTGTTTCTGGCCCAGATGACTGCCTCAGGTGAGCCAGGGCTGATTGACCTCATTCTACTGGGAGTGACAATCCAGAAGGGGGCAGGGAGGGGCAGGCATTGATCAGTATTCAAAATAAGCTATTTCTGTAAAGAAAAAGCCTGCTTCTTTTTGCGTTGCATTATGTGCGCTACTCTGTGACTGTTGACGGTCAGCCTCCTGAACCCTTGCAGGACGAGGGCTGTTGCGCCAGCTCTGTCAGCATCTCACTGGTTGATCCCAAAGCTTCCTTTGCTGTCTCTGTCGCCTAATTATTGGACCAACCTAGATCAGATCTACGTTCAACAGTTCAAATATCTGTAGATGGTGTCATGCTCCATTTTAGAGTTTTCTTCTCCAGGAGTAGCAGGCCCTTCAGCTCTTCCTCTCATTACCCTGTCACCCTCTTTAGACACACCCTCGTTTATCCAAATTATAAACAAACAACATAATTTCTAGAAGTCAGCAGTGTGCCCAGAGTTGTCTTTCAGTCCATAGCACCCATGCTGTGAGCGGGCCAAAAACTTCTGGGTGGTGAGCATTGTTCTCGTTGAAGCCCAAGCTGTTGGCTTTCATGGAGGCCTGGACACTGGGCCTCCCGAGCTCCAAGCTGCTGCCCCGCTCTGTGCACCAGATAGCCTCAAGTTAGGTCACTTAGCTGCTGTGTCTCAAGAGTTCTTATCTCCAGTCCCCTAAATTCATGCTCCTGAGTTAAAGGCTTCCCATTTATTTCAGGCTGCAAATGTGAAACTCTAAAAATAGGAGAAGTCAGTAAATAATACTGTTATGGCTTCGTGAATAAACCAGGCACTTTAAAAAATATGTTTTGGTTATGAAAGTTAATATGAGCTCACTGTAGATATTTTGGAAAATATAATGAAATACATAGAAAAAAAAATCTCACTGCCAATTTTCATTTGAATGTGTCTCCTCCAAGTTTTTTTTTCTATGCATTTAAACATATTTAAGGTCATACTGTATGCATAAATATAGTCTTTTTATTACATAGCATTATAACTTAACCATGTCCCCTTGATATTACAAGCTGTTTATAAACATAATTTTAATGACTTTATCAGTGGATATTCCATAATTAGTTTAACTATTCCTTTATTCTTTTTATTTTTTTTTGCTATTATAACTATGTTGCAATACCAACTTTGACCCCCATCTCTATTTGCTTCCTTCCTTTAGTTAGATATCATTCAGAGGCTACTCATACTTATTGCTAAATTGTTTTCAGAGCAGTTTACTAGTTAAACTTCCCCCAGTGATGTTAAGGGTGCATATCTTACCGTACCCATACCAGCGTCAAGAATTCATACTTTAAAAATACATGTTGGGGGCTTCCATGGTGGCGCAGTGGTTAAGGATCCGCCTGCTAATGCAGGGGACACGGGTTAGAGCCCTGGTCCGGGAAGATCCCACATGCCGTGGAGCACCTAAGCCCGTGCGCGACAACTACTGAGCCTGCGCTCTAGAGCCCGCGAGCCACAGCAGCTGAGCCCACGCACCTAGGACCCATGCTCTGCAGCAAGAGAAGCCACCGCAATGAGAAGCCCGTGCACCGCAACAAAGGGTAGCCCCTGCTCACTGCAACTAGAGAAAGCCTGCATGCAGCAACAAAGGTCCAGCTCAGCCAAAAGTAAATAAATAAATAAATTAATTAATTAATTAATTTAAAAAATAAAAATACATGTTGGAACTCTGCTCAATATTCTGTAATAACCTAAATGGGAAAAGAATTTGAAAAAGAGTAGATACGTGTTATACGTATAACTGAATCACTTTGCTGTACACCTGAAACTAACACAACATTGTTGATCAACTATACTCCAGTATAAAATAAAAATATGAAAAATGCAACAGGAGAACCAAAAAAAAAACAAACAAACATGTATTTGTCATAACCAGTTATACATTCAAGGACCCAAGCGAAAAACCAGCTCTCCTGGTCACTGCCTGCTTTAACACGTTGATGTAGCCGCCTGGGCAGATCCTGGGAGCTGGCCTTTCCATGAGGTGAAAAGCCATCTCCTGTAGTTGAGGGCTCTACTTTCCCCATCTGCTACTGGGGAGGAGTACCCGCCCTTTGGCTCACTCAAAGATAAGACAGTGGTTGCTCCGGGCTAAAATGCTTGCTTTGTGGAATCTTCTCTGCACAAATCCAACACGTACCCGAAAGCCCCACATCTTCTCTTTCAATCCTTTCTACTCCTAGGCACACACGCAAAAGTGGAGCCATTCTTTCCGTCCTCCCTTCCCTCCCCCCATCCTGCCTTCCTTCCTTCTCAGATTAGACATTAACTGTTACAGTTTACTTCATACTTAATTTTTGATGCCCTAGTAAGAAAAATGAAAATGAGGGTAAAAGGATTTATTTCCTAGTGTAATATTTGTAATTTGTAATTGGCAGCTCTCTCTTCACAACATAATTCCATAACTCCATTGTTTGTTTTTCTTTACTAGGCTTACGTATTATTTTCACTCTTGACGAGGTGGCCTTCATACAGAATCTTGTTTTTTACATAGAAGCTGCATATAAAGTCGCTGTAAGTGTCAAACCCAGTGTTTTTTTTTTCAGGTGTCCCAGCGTCAAAAAGAATAAAAATCATACAGCTCTTTGAGGGCCAGGCTGTTTGGGGCTGACCAGAAGGTTAGCAAGATTAGAGCTATAAGATTACGTCACCTCTGCACACAAAGTGCACATTTCTGTCCAGGAGCTCAGTTGGGGAGCTTTTGTTTTTGGAATGTGCCACATGCTCTGTTTGAATCCATCACGCTTATTTTAAATAAGACTCTAAAATGTCCTGTGGCACGTCCACAGGCCAGCCTGAATCAGGATGAAGGGCAACGCCATCAGCACCTCGGCAGGAGCTGCGGTGCCGTGGGGATCACCCCAGGCAGCCCACAGATAGAGAGGCTGGAGCCAGATGTGTGCCCTGGGCCAGATGTGTGCGGGTATAAATATGTAGAAACTCAGTTCCTCCAGGTTTTTGTCTGCTACAGAGAGTGGAGCCTGACACACTTATAGAGAACAGCTAAACTGCAAAGCTGACCATAAGAGCAGTAAGAAAAGGGTAGAGTTTGTTTTTGTTTTGTTTTTAAAAGCCATTAAAGCAAGGATCAGCAAACTTTTTCTGTAAAGGGCCAGAGAGTAAATTTTTTCAGCTCTGCAGTCTCCGTTGCTGCTACTCAACTCTGCCATTGTACCACAAAAGCAGCCATAGGCAACTCGTGAACTCGCGAACGTGGCTGTGTCCCAAATAGACTTCGTTTACAAAAAACAGGTGGCAAACTGTTTTGGTCCAAGGGCCGTAGTTTGCTGACCCCAGGTCTAAAGTGGCAATTCTCAACCAGGGGCAGTCTTCTCCTCCCAGGGGACATTTGGCAATGTCTGGAGTCGTTTTTGGCTGTCACTCTGGGGAGAGTGCTACTGACATCCAGTGGGTAGAGGCCAGGGATTCTGCCGACCATACTACAGTGCACAGGACAACTCCACACAACAGAGAATGATCAGGCTCCAAATGTCAGTGGTGCTGAGGTTGACAAACCCTGGTCTAAAGAAACTTGGGAAGTCTTTGTGGAAAGGGCGGGACTTCAGTTGGACCTTGGTGGATGAGTAGGGTTTAGATTGGCAGAAGGGAGGGAAAAGGATGTGGGAGTAGCAGGAACAATAACAGAGGCAGGAACAGGCTGTGAGCATGGGAACAGCTTGGGGAAAGGGGGTGCAGAGTGAAGGAGTATTCTTAGGGTGAAAGCTGAGTACTTAAGAATAGTAGAAAGTAAAGTCAGCTTGTGGACGTGCAGGAGGTGGGGCTGGATAATAGAGGTATGGCCACACAGACAGATTTGAACGTGATCCACTAGGGAATAAACAGGTCGTCATTTTAGACTCATGCTGGGGAGTGAGCTGATCAAAGCAGTTTTTAAGGATGAGTCAGTCACTTGGCTCCAACGTTGGAGTGAGGACGGGTTGGAGCGGAAAGGCCCAGCTGTGAGGAGTACTGAAGGAAGGGGTCCTGGGGCTCGGCGACAAGGCCTGCTTGGCAGGGAAGAGTCTGAAGTCACTCTCGTGCGTCTAAGTCTAAAATTTCTCATTTTGAAAATGTTCATCTTTCTCTATAAGAGTAAATTCCAGAATTTTGGCATTGGTCCTGTTCTTCTTGGGTTGCAGTAGTGCATATAGCATTATTTCAAAACGGTATCCAGTGCTTGGGTTTCTTTAGTGAAAATATACACTATAAAAGCTAGGTATGCATGTATCAAGTCCTCTGTGTGGATGGGCTGTTCTAAGCCAGTTCCTATTAATTTGTTTCAAAATAGCAGGAAAATTCAGTATTCTGAGCCTCAGTTTTGACTTTGGCTCCTGTTAGTTGCTGAGCATTTTTTTCCCAAGAGGTAATGTTAAAAATAGGTATTAAATTATTTTAAATGGTTTGGTTGGCTTCACCTAGTTATAACCCATTCGTTAAAGTTTCTTTATTCCATCTTACAATTTAATACAAGTTCAAACGTATCAGATAAGTAAAGGGCAGCCTTTTATTTTAAGATAAAATGTTCTGGTCTCTACAAATCAAGAGTTTCTTACAAATTACTAACTTTAGAAATAAGAAAATTGAGAGTGTCTTTGTATGCATTTTTGGTCCACTTGAGTATTTACTTCCAAAAGTCTACCCAGAGGTCAAATGAACTGAAATCGAGAAAGAACACAGCTTGAATATGTAAAGCCATGAATTTAGTAGCCTTCGAGAAGAGATATTCATGTTTCTTTATGCCTGCAGTGACATGAACGAATCATTTTTCCATAGCACTTTTCGTATACCTCTTTTTCCCTTTTTCTCCCGCAGGATTATGGAATGTGGGAACGTGGAGATAAGACCAATCAGGGCATTCCAGAACTGAATGCAAGCTCTGTAGGAATGGCCAAGGTGACAGTCTCGTCCTGTTTGTTCTTGCTTCTGTGCGTCTTTAACTGCCTTGGTTTGGTTCTCGTCGTTAGGGGTTTGGATTTGATCTGATTAGCGTATTTTTCAAAAGTCAGCAGCAAGTGTGGAATTCAAGTGGCACCTGTACCCCAGCCAACAGAAATTATAGGTAAAAAAATGTAGGTTTCTCACACCGAAATCTGCATGTACCTGAAAATAAGTGCATTCCCTCCTTACTATCCATTGTTATCACCCACACATCTAAGCTCTTGCTGTTGTCGAAGAAACTGGATGTATGATGTCCAGTCTTCTTTTCTGGGTCGTAAAGGGGGCTGAAGAATATGACCACTTTGTAGGACAGGGCTCACAAGTTTAAAAGTCTACAGGGTCAGGTCAGGCGAGTAATGTTAAACAAGTGAAGCCGGCCAGATAGAAAAATATCAGGGGGTGTTGAGGATGCTGCAAACTTTCTCTATAGGTATTCTAATTCAAAATCATTTAAAAAACTTCCTCAGGCCCAACAAAACATGCCTGTAGGGCAGATGCAGCCTGCTGGCCACCAGTTGACATGTCTTGCCCTAGACATTTAGCCTGCCTCCTCTCTCCCCTCTTCCTCAAGACTGAAGCATAATTTTAGACAGAGTAAAGACTCCAGAGCTAGAATTTTTAAAGCAACAATGGATTTGCTCTGTTAAGGTCAACTGACAGAAAACATACTTAATACTAAAAAACGTTAACATTCTTAAGTGCCAAATATGCTAACGTTAGAAGTCAACCACTAAAATGGGTGAAAGAAAAGCCGCCCATGAATTTAGCCCTCCACCCCTTACATGCACAAAGCTGTGTTGTTAATGTTTCATTTTTGGGTAGAATAGTAATTTCATTTTGGGAAATGGTTTTCTATTTTCTCTTTCTTGTTCCTACAGTGAGCAGCAAAACGCAGGAAAGCTCTTATCCACTGAGAATAGGGGTAGAACACGAGTATAAGACACTTTAGTGGATTTTAAAGATTTGTTTTATCACGTTTGGGAAAACATATATACTAGATTGCTTAATGAAAAAGGGGTGCTAGATATGGGAGTGTATGTGTACTAGAAAGAAAAAGTAATTCATACCTACGCTTGTAGGCAGCCCTAGAGGCAATTGACGAACTGGACCTTTTTGGAGCCCATGGAGGTCGCAAGTCTGTGATCCACGTTCTGCCCGATGAGGTTGAACACTGCCAGGTAATGGCTCAAGGCTCTCACGTTCCAGAGAGTAGGGAAGGAGGCTCATGAAGTGGAAGACTTGGGCTCCAGTTCAGATCCTCACCTTCCTAGCTTGATGGTACTTGGCTTCTTTGAGTTTCAGTTCCCTCATCCATAAAATGGGCATACCTGGGACCTTCTCCTCCTGCTGCACAAGGTGGTCATAAGGATCAGAGTAAATCAACTTAGTTTGTCAGAGTACTTTGTAAACCAGAAAGTACTGTGCAAACATAAGACACAGTGATGCTGTTGTATATGGAGTCAATAATCAAGGCAACCTTGTTTCGTTGGAGGCAAAGTCGGTTTTATGTCTTTTGAGCATGTAGGTGGTTTTCTCTCAGGTTTATTTCATGAGGTCCCCAAATTGGATGACTAGCAGGCAGTAGTTCACTTGGGGAGGGAGTGGGAATGGGCAGAATGGATGGTGGAGGAGAGACGATATGCGAGAAATGGCAGATTAGTAAAATCTCCCTGAAATACCGGTCAGAGAAAGGTGTGATTTGATGCAGATTAGGGGACTCCATTTAGCAGACAGTAGGTCACCAGTTGCTGACATATCAGCAAACTCTTATTTAGTGAGGGCTTACTGCATGCCAGGTACTGTGCTAGGGCTGTGGGAGTGAGATACATAAAAACCTGTAAGCAGAGCACTTCCGGTGGGAGTGTGTGTTTCAGGCAGAGAGCCGAGGAAGAGTGACTAGTTAAAGAACTGGGCTTGGGGGTCAGTTGGCTATAGAAAATGAAGCTTTGTTCTGAAGCTGAAGGGCTCCCCCCCCATATTTAACTCCTTCTAGCTCTTTCCATTTCCCTCCATTATATAGTCCTTAATGGGGAGTCTGCTATTTCTTTGGGTGTGGTTTAATAAAGTCAAGCTGGTATGCATCTTAATAGATGTGTAGTCCCTAGTGGAGATTGCATGAGCTCTGTAGCCCGCTGGACCTGAGTTGGAATCCTAGCTCTGTCGCAGACTGGCTGCATGCCCTTAGGCATGAGTCTCTGTGTCTCAGAGTCCTCACGCGTGAATTGGACATAGTTCTCGAATTCCTTCTTCATATAGAAGATTTAATAAGCTTATGTTTGCAGGGGTCTAGTCCCATGTCTGTACATGTTAGATCTCAGCGTTAGCTCCCTTCCCTTCCCAAACTTTTCTTTATAATTTCACCTTCCTTTAGTTTATAGTACCTAATCCGACCACCTTATAATTGAGGCCATATTATAGTGCCACTAAGTAACCCGTTCTTTCTAGGACTAAACTAATTCTGTTTTGACTAAACCATTTTGCCTGTTCGTGTGGTCTTCTGAATTTGACTCCTTTAAGTAGTTCCTGGGTCACCCAGTCCAACTGGTCACATTCCACAGAAGCCGGACATTTCTCCGGCCTGGTCCCATATGTGTGTTCTTCTCTGTCTCTTATCTTCACAGCCAGGACACGCTAGCCTACTGACAAGGTAGTCCTTAGTCCCTTCCCTGCATGTCCTAAAGGCCCAGCGAAGTCAACAGAAGGCACGAAAGGAAGGGAGACAAACAGTTCTCACACGGGCTACAGGCATACTACTGCTCTCCCCAGCCCCCTTTTCTCCTGCAAGGAGCAGGAAGCATTGGCTGGGTAGGCAAGGTCGCCCAGAAGGGGCCATGTTGGTAGGAAAAAGCTCTACTAAAAATTGGCAAACTCATTCAAATGTTCCCTCGGGGTAAAGTCGTCGTTTCTAGATACTGTATGTAACTATTAGTGCTTCCGAGGTTAAAGCCACCTGTTTGTTTTTTGTTCAGTCTATTCTGTTCTCCATGCTGCCAAGAGCATCGACATCTAAAGAGATTGATGCTGGGCTTCTTTCCATTATTTCTTTCCCGGCCTTTGCAGTGGAAGATGTGAACCTTGTGAATGTGACCAAAAATGAAATTATTTCCAAGCTCCAGGTAAGCATTGGTCACGCTGGTGCCCTTCTGCCCTGTGTTAAGTGCCCCTTTCAGACAGTGACGTGGAGCAGCTCACCCAGGCCTTGGTTCTCCATGAGGTCAATCGCTCAGTATGTAAGTCGACTCACGATTGAGGTTTCCAAAGCTGAGTCTGGATAAGTCTTGGAGTGATCAATGCCTTGGTTCTCTTTCTAAGTAGCAGAGCTTCAATTCAAGCTGGCACCTTTAAACCCCAATTCGTATCACTCCCGTACTTCTAAGGCAGAGCTTCTTAACCCGTTAGAGATCCCAGACAGACTCTTTTAAGAATCTCTTGAAAGGTAAAGTCCCCACCAGAAAAAAATGTACATGTCCCAATATCCTCAAACTTTACACACAATTTCTGAGGGCTTGGCGATCCCAAAGTTGAATTGAGGTTTAAAAAAATCCCTGCTCCGAGGTGAAATGCAGCAACTATGACACATTACACCAAACTGAGAAGGTTATTCAGTACTCCAGCCAACTGAAGTTATCAGTAAAATGATTGAAGAATGTAAGTTTCCTAAACTGAAATCTGCATGTTGATGATCCTACTTAGATTCGGTGAAAAATGCTTTTAGCCTTTGGAAACAAAGGGGTAAAGGGTCTCCAACCATATCCCCAAAAGAAGGCACTGTCTCAGTTAGGGGCCAGTGGAGAAAACAGAACCTCTTTAGTTTGTGGAAGTAGGCAGGGAATTAATGTAGGGAATGAGGTGTTTCAAGGGGAGCAGTTCAAGACCGGGCCTCCCAGGATGCCCTGAACACTACAGGGCTGGCCACTAGGAGCGTGCCTGCCTCCATGGCCAGTGCTAGAGCAGCCCCACGTACTTAAGAAATTGGGCAGTGGACACCCAAAACTGCGATCCAGGGATTAGGGAGGCAGATTCAGAGAGCACTGCCACTGTCCTTCTTTCCTGACCCCCAAGAAGCTGGAGAGGAACACTGGAGCCTGCAGCAGGAAAACCAGCAGTGATGGCCCTAAGCCACAGGAAGCCCCACCACCTCCCTCACCTACTTCTCGCCAGGTGCAGGCTTCTTTGCATCCAGAGCCTAACTGCGAGGAGTCTGGAATGTCCTGTGGCTTTCCAGTCTTTCCAGTAGAAGCAGTCCAGTCAATCCACGTATCTGCCTTGGTGGCTTCCCCAAGCAGTAAGGGCCCCTTTGCATCTTTGCACGATACAGCAAATCAGAATGAAAGGATGGTCATTCAGTGAACTATCGGTAATTAATCTCTCAGCCCTGACTGCCACTCTAATGGAAGGTTTTGGCATTCCCTTCCAAGCACTGATCAAACCTGAATTTACTTTGCTTATTACTTAAAAATAAGTTTTTGTACTGATAGCAAAGAGCATTTGGTACCCGTTTTGTTACTAAAAGATTCATGGGAAAGGGGGTGAAGGGCTGACTTGAATCAAAGAGGCAAAGAAATTCTTCTGTTTCATCAAATGCATCTTTTTTCTTTATCTTCTTAGGGGCGTTATGGATGCTGTCGCTTCCTTCGAGATGGTTATAAAACCCCAAGAGAGGTTGTATTTAAAGATTGTTTCTTCTGATTCCTTAACTGCTTCATATCTAAGTTGCCACTGTGGTGTTCTCCCTCTCTTGATTATAAAACTTACATGTTGGAATATTGGAAGGAAGTCTTAATTTTGGAGTCAGCAAGCTGGAGTTAGGCAATAGAATAGTAAGATCATCTGGAGGACAGCAAGCTGGTGGTTTAAAACCAGCTTGTAGACAAGGACAAACAGTTCTGTGGCTCACACGTTTTTTTAAAAGGCTACCTGTGCCCTCCTTGGGTTCCTTTGCCATAGTGACTGATATAATTATATCAATAAAACAGTCTGCCCAGCACTGTGAGAGGCAAATTGCTCTTTATTTGTTATAGAGATATAGTAAGCTTAAAGTAATAAACTACCCAGGAGTGTTGTGTACATTTGATTTACTTTTCTGAAATTTTACCATGGAAAACTGCCAAAAATAGCATCTCCCCATTATAGCAGAATCCTAATCACGCCAGCCTCAAAGCTGCATTGAATCAGAAAGCAAGGGACACCCAGTGAGGTACAATGGTATTATGTATGTAATCTGACATTACCTTTTAGAGGGTTTACCTGTTTGGTTCCAGGACCCAAACCGATTGCATTATGACCCTGCTGAACTCAAGCTCTTTGAAAACATTGAATGTGAATGGCCTGTGTTCTGGACTTATTTCATAATAGATGGGGTCTTCAGCGGTGATGCTGTTCAGGTGAGAAAATGCTGGGTGTTGTGTTGGTAATCAGCATTTTCATTCCACTGGTGTGCTGATTATTATTAGAACATAGGGTTATGCAGGAATTCAGGGCACTGTGTCAGTTATCTGTCACTGCTTAACAAACTTTCCTAAAACTTAGTGAATTAAAACAACAACTATTTTGTTTGCTTATTATTCTGCAATCTGGGCAAGGCTCAGCAGGGACAGGTTTTCTCTGCTTCACCTAGTGTCACCTGGGATGGTTCAGTGGGGCTAGAGGATCTACATCCGAGATGGCCTCCCTCACATGATTGGCAGCTTGTTGGCCCAGACCTTAGTTCTCCACGTAGCTAGCTTGAGCTTCTTAAAGTATTGCAGTCTCTGGACAGTTAAGCTTTTTACGTGGTGGTCATCTTCTCCCAGAATGCGAAAGCAGAAGCTGCCAGGCTTTCTTAAGGTTTAGGCCTGGAACTGGCAAAGTGTCACATCTGTTGCATTCTGTTGTTTAAGGGCTATTGTCGCCAAACCAGGTTTGTTTTTCCAGAGTGCAACAAGCAAGCCAAAACGCTGAGATGCCGAGGTTTGCAGCAAAAAGAGGGTTTATTCGCAAGGCAGCCATGCAAGGAGAAAGTCTCAGGTCTACCTGAGCGAAGGCAAAGGGCTCGGTGTATTTATGGGATAAAGAATAAAGCAGCCAGGGCAGTCTGAGGCTGGGGAAAGGTGATTGGAAAAAGGTGCAGTAATTGTCATTCTGCCTAAGTGTAACTAGGCTACAGGGCTCTGCACGTTCCAAAATGGAGGTGCTCAGCACCATCTGAGGGTGGAGTTTTCAGCCCTCTGATGCCAAAAGGTCAGCGGACACTTGAGCTTGCCCAATTGGAGGGTCAGTGGTCCTAACCAGTGTTAACCAGCTCAGTTGGAACCAGACACAGCTGACTCCAAGTTCCTAGACAACGACTCGGGCAAACATCTTATTATTCAGGCTAAGTGCTGCTTGGAGGACTTGGCAAGTCTTAAAAGGACTTTGATTAGTGAAGGCAGGTTACAGGTAAAATGGATTTGACTAATGATTACCCTTGGTTTCAGTCCCCCCTATCTTTTGATCATTCCTCCATCTTAAGGGAAGAAGGGCGATTACCACTCTGGATACTTCCTGCCGATAAGGGGCATAGACCCAACTAGGGCTTGTGGAATGAAACTGTTTAGCACTCATTTGAAAATATTCGCTTGTTCCCAGTTTCAAGTTAACATTTTGATCCCAGTAAACAAATACCACCTATGTGCCAGCTGTCAAGGCATTCACAGGCCCAAGAATGGTAAACCATAGACAAAGATGTAGCCTGAGGGGGCACATAGAATGCCAGACATTGTTAAAACTTAGGCTCTTATTTTTAGGGATTTTATATAGGATAAGCTAGGGATCAAGTGTCTTACCTTTTTCCATACTGGAGTGTCTTGATCATCATCAGTTTGGCTGAAACAATTAGATATTAAATATGGAAGGGACACAGGCAATTAGATATTAAATATGGAAGGGACACAGGCTGGGAAGAGTAAGTATGGTTTCTATAATATCCTGGCCATGTAGAACCTTGACAAGGGTAGATGCCAGGGTCATTTTTTTTTTTTTTTTTTTTTTTTTTAATCTGAGGACACAAGGAGAGGACCAAATTTTGGCTTAGGATAAAACAGGTGACAGGAAATTCTCTGTTGATTAGCCTAACCCAATATGTTACATCTGAGGGCCTTTTATCGTACGTCATTCAGGGGGAGGGCACTACATCAAGGCTGGAGGACTAGGAGGCGGGGTTCATCGGGGGCCACCAGTCTTCCACAGACAGGTTTTGTTGTTGCTGCTGTTCTTTTCAGACCAGCCCTGGTTTTGCCGTCTTTAAGGGTACTCTTAGCTAATGTCTTAATTAATGTATCAGCCTCCTAACTTGTCTCCCAGCCTCACTTCCTGCTGTTTCTCCACACCATTGCCAGAGTGATCTTATTAAGAAAGAGATTATGCTACTGCTTTGCTTCAAAGCTTTGAATGGCTTCCTGACTGCTTTTGGGATGAGGTACAAGCTCTTCACACGTTTTGTAGGATCCTGTAAGATCTGGCCCTCGTTTTTACCAGTGTACCCCCAATTTCTTGTTACTTATTTCCTTTCTTGAGTTCTGTAATCCAAGCACATGGAAACTTTTTCAGTCCTTTGAGCGGGCCATGCTGCCTCTCCCCTTCTCTCAAATGCCCAGGATATGCTTTCAACCCCCAACTTCCCCTCCTTCCTTCACGTGATTCGTTTTAAGTGTCTCTTCTTTCAGAAAGCCTAAAAGCTGGGTCAGGTGCCCCTTTTATATGCCCCACAGTTCTTATAACAGCTTGGCACCTGTAACTGTATTTCCCACTTAGTTGTCAAAAGACCCTGGTAGAGGTGGTCTCTATCCAGTTCACTGGTGTATGCCCCATGCCTAGTACATAGTAAGTACTCAGTGAGTATTTGTTAATGCAGCATTCATTTGTTCAAGACAGATTTCTTTAGCATTTGCTGCCGTGCATACTTTGGTGAGCAGAACAGACCTGTCCTCATGAAGTTTATGGGACTGACAAACTCAAACACTTTGCTGTTTTTTTTAATATGTTCAGATCACATGTTCTGGGGTAGGATATGCAATCTAAGATTCGTTTTAGTTTTTTGAAAGCTGCCTCTATTGAGGAATGCAGAGGTGTTTCAGAAGCGGCAGTAAACTTCAAATATTAATGTTCCCTCTGTTGATTCTCACTCTTATGCTTTAGTGATTATCTCGGTTCTTACGTTTTCTGCCTTTTTATCCCAAGACTGAAAGATCTCAAAAAGATTGAGTTGGAATTTCAATTATGAACAAGCTTGACAATTATCAGAAACAACAACAACAAAAAAGCTACGGAGACAGCAAAGCCTGTTTAGTACCTTATTTTGTAGTTCTCACAGAATTTGCTTCTCTTAGCCCGCTGTGCTGTCTCTCCACTTGCCGCCCAGTCACGTTTTAAAGTGATGCACCCTGTCGTGCTTTGCTGTCCATAAATTTCAAACGAAAAGAAAATGAGATCTGGAAGGCATTTGATTGGGCTCTCCAAAGATGAAATGTGTCAAATAGCTGGGTGGCTGTTAAGGGTTTTTTTTCTCTCCATTTCCCTTTTAATGTATAGGGTTTTATCGCCGCCTTTTTCATTTAATAGAAATGTTTGCATCAACAGCTTTTACTGAGTAGCACATCCTAAAAATTGGGGTACATGGATCATAGTACCTACACTTCCTTTTCTTCACATCTTATTCGTTCAGCAAATATTTCGTGAGCAATAAATGTTTGAACGAGGGCTTCTTCAGTGGAAAACTACCAACAGGTGGAAATGGATGCACTGCTTAAGATCTGGTCTCCACTCCATAAAGCTTATAGTCTAGCTGGTGAGACAAAATTTAAATATGTGAGAAGTTAAGAGTGAAGTATTTAAATCACGAATTAAAGACAACACATAAAAGGCCAGTCGCATTTAGCTTCTCCTAACATTTGCTGTCAGCAAGAGTCCAGGTTCCTCCTGCAGTCCTTGAGCTGAAGGTATTTGTGCGTTTCTTAGCCTTGTGTCCTACTTCTGATCTGTTTGTTGCCAAGAGAGCTGTTTTTCTGTGTTGCACTGCTGTTTCCTACCGTGGGGGATGGGGCTATTTTCCAGGTCCAAGAATACCGAGAGGCCCTGGAGGGAATATTAATCAGAGGCAAGAACGGGATCCACCTGGTGCCTGAACTCTACGCTGTCCCGCCTAACAAGGTAACCAGGTGCTGCTTATCTAATACAAAGTGAGATGGTGCTTGGCCTTTTGGTATTTTTCATTCCCCCTTCAAATATTAATGTTCCCTCTTTGTTGATTCTCACTCTTATGCTTTAGTGATTATCTCGGTTCTTACGTTTTCTGTCTTTTTATCCCAAGACTGAAAGATCTCAAAAAGATTGAGTTGGAATTTCAATTATGAGCAAGCTTGACAATTATCAGAAACAACAACAACAAAAAAGCTACGGAGACAGAAAAGCCTGTTTAGTACCTTATTTTGTAGGTCTCACAGAATTTACTTCTCTTAGCCCTAACACTTTTTCTCCAGGAGAAGTGGTTTTAAAGCCTTCAGTAGTGTTCCTGTTTATCACAGGAGTTACGGCTTTGGAGCCATGCTTGACCTGGCTGGTGCCCAAGGGAGGCGTTAGTTGAGGACCTTCAGAGGATACCTGTCCTTCTCCGAGCCCAAGGCCACACAGGCCCTAAAAAGCACAAAACACTGTTAGGCACCATGTTCTCGCACATTTCCACGGAGGAAGAAACCAGACAGAATCTCCCTGGGAGAGGGGGAGAGATGTATAGGCATACCTCGCTTTACTGCAACTTCGCAGATAACTGCGTTTTTTTTTTTTTAAACAAATTGAAGTTTGTGGCAACCCTTAATTGAGCTCTTCCAATAGCATTTGCTCACTTCGTGTCTCTGTCACATTTTGGTAATTCTTACAACGTTTCAAACTTTTTCATTATTACTATACTTGTTATGGTGACATGTGATCAGTAATCTTTAATGTTACTACTGCTGAACTTGATGAAGGTTCAGATGATGGTTAGTATTTTTTAGCAATAAAATATGTTTAAATTAAGATACGTACATTTCTTTTAGACATGCTATTTCACACTTAATAGATTACAGTATAGTGTGAACATAACTTTTATTTATTTATTTATTATTTATTTATTTATTTATTTATTTATGGCTGTGTTGGGTCTTCGTTTCTGTGCGAGGGCTTTCTCTAGTTGTGGCGAGCGGGGGCCACTCTTCATCGCGGTGCGCGGGCCTCTCACTGTCGCGGCCTCTCCCGTTGCGGAGCACAGGCTCCAGACGCCCAGGCTCAGTAGTTGTGGCTCACGGGCTTAGTTGTTCCGCGGCATGTGGGATCTTCCCAGACCAGGGCTCGAACCCGTGTCTCATGCATCGGCAGGCAGATTCTCAAGCACTGCGCCACCAGGGAAGCCCGTGAACATAACTTTTATATGCAATGGGAAACCAAAAAATTTGTGTGACTCCCTTTATATTCATTTTATTGCAGTGGTCCGGAACCGAGGTCTGCCCGTATAGGGTAGCTGAGACTCTCTTCCTTTGAGTCAAGCAGTTCCTGAGCTAGATCTTGAATAATCACTTAGAAGCCATTCTGTATCATGAAGAGGGAAACTGGCCAGTTCCAAGAAGATGCCCAAAGATAGTTTTGTTCTATCCACTTTCCTAACTTGGGTCATGATGGACCTATATATCTTAATGGGAAGATTTCCCCATACGTATCTCATGTTTAGCAGAAAAGCATTCTCGATTCAAGGCTCTTTCTCTTTTGAACGTTCCTGTTGCTTCAAAGCTTCATTATTGCATTTTGGGGAGGAAGAGATTTCAGAGAGCAGTATCCTTCCCCCGGTTGACAGGGCCTGCACTAGAGCGTTAGTAACCCTGCTGTCACACAGCAGCTTGGGTCTACGGGTTTGTGGTTGAATCAGGCCACAAGCACATGGTCAGGGGACTGGCAAAGGCCTTTGAAATTATCTGCCTCAGTTCAGAGAGGCAGAGCTCAGACAGCACTGGGCTCTGCCTGGAGCCAGACCCCAGGTTCAGGGCCTCCTCACAACCCCACGCTGCCTCCTAATGGGTGGTACATTTCCAGGGGATGGAGAGTCCCTCACTGTACAGATCAGGCCATGGAGCCTGCAGGGGCTGTTTTCTTTCTAACTGTTGGAAACCTAGGTTTCCTGCAAACATTCATTTTACTATGTGTGATGTGTATGTGTTGGTGGGGGGGGGGGCCTGACAGTGGGGGCTGGGTAGTTACTTCCTAGCAACTGCATGTTCAGGTTGCCCCTTTTCCAGTATTGAGGCACTTGACAAAACAAAGTTAGTAATGGAAGGTAATTTGGAACCTGGAAGCATAGCAAGGGAAAATAAATAGCTTCAGGGGTATTTTACCTATTTTCTGATAGAGAATAACCATCTATCCATGTTCTACTAAAAGGCACATTTCCTGACTGTAGTAACTGCTAGGTGTTATAAGCTCTCCTTTTCTTTCTGGTGAACAGCTCTGGCTACATGTTGTAAAGGGTTACTCTGCAACTTTTCTCTTCTGATCTCTATACTGACCTTTGGGCTTGTACTTGTCATTTCAGTATCCGCCTTTATCCAGTGTGTTTACACATCAGCTAGGTACCGATTTTGAACGTTCTTTTATTTTGAGCAGTTTGTATCTGTGCTGGTTCCGGATGACAGCTGGGAAGGTTCACCCATCACATCAGTAACATGTAGAGACCACCACAGACAGGGCTACCCCGACCCACATGGCACCTTTGTGCAACTTAGAAAAAGAGCCTCACCCTCGGAGTGGCCACAGCCCTGGGCCAAGGCGCCATCCAGCTTGAGTTTCAGCGTCACTCAGTTCCTCAGCTGGACGGGCTTTTGCAAGGCGCCACCACCCACGGGGCCTCCATTGGACAGCTCAAGATTAACGCAAGCGTACCCAGCAGACTTGCTTGGAGCAGCTGCTCCGGGCTGGGCAGCAGGCTAGGTGCTGGGGCACAGAGGGGTCACGACGCCGGCTCTGCCTCTGCGAACTTGCAGGCTAGGGGGGTCGGAGGAGCGAATCCATGGGATGGAGGGCAGACAGAGGACTGCCGGTGGCAAAGGCTTGGTGCATTAGAGGACCTGCAAGCAGATTGGAAGGACTGGGGTGGAGAGGGGGAGACACATACCTCCACGGGGAGGCAGGAGCCAGCAATGGGTGGGAGGAGGGCAGAGCCAAGCTGTCTGTTGACCCAGATACCTTGTCTACCTTCTGTTCTTTGCGTCGACTATTTCCCATTCCAGATCTATGTAATCTTTCTTAACACTACGTACATTTCAAAAAGTTTTAATGTACAATCTGACTGTAAAAGTAATTCTGCATATGGCACAACATACAAGATTCTATCGAAAGAAAATATTTCTCCCGAATCTTACTTCCCAAATATAACCACAATGATGTTTTGGAGAATCTCCCTCCATGTATTATCCTATTTGATTATTTGATTACTGGTAACATTTAATTCTGTTTCGTTTGTGAGCTTAAGTTTTTCTTAGTTTACTACAGAAAAATTTAAAAAATTTACTGCATATATTAATAACATCACTGATTAATTCACAAGCAGAGAATGATTCGCCTCATGATGTGATTTTCCCCTTTGGAGAAAGATGTGTTTCCTATTTCCTTCAATTGGCTTATGTTTTCTGGAGAAGGAAGTGGTCACTAACATTACCCCCAACCAGTGAACGTTGTAATGACCCAAAACCCAAAGGTCAGCATGGAGTTTACAACAGAGAAAATTGCAGACTAACTTTTACAACACGTAGCCAGCACTGTCCATCAGCAAGAGAACTGTAGCTTATTTTGATGAGTCAGAAGCCCCCAATGGGTTCAGCTTTTTGAGTCCCTGATGGAAAATTAGTGATCTAATAGTACAATTGTTTTTCCTCAATAAATAGCGCCACCTTCTGGTAATTTTCTTGCATCCGCACACTGAGTTTATGAACCCCTGAGGAGAGCAAGATAGAAACCTGACTCAGCATCCAGAACTACACTGCCATGGCTATTGGCTGATGTTTTAGATCATTGTACCCATAATGCAGCCAAATATAAGTATGAGCTGTGACATTTCTTGTTGCCCAGAGCTGTGCTCAAAGACAGCAGGCCCGGCTTCCAGTGCCTATCTCTCTGCCTTTTGCCATCAGTGTGCTTGCGGGAAGAGCACTGGCTGGAAAGAGGCCTGGGTTTGAGTTCCACCTCTGCTGCTTTTAGCCACGTGGCCCCCCACGCAAGGGCCTCAACCTCCATGGCCTCCTTATCCCAGCTCTCGCATAGAATTGGTTTGGAGGATCAAATGAGTGGCATTTTGTAAATCCTCCGTGCACTCCCCATGTAGTGACGTTGGCCATTTTCTCCTCTGACGTTCTGACTTTGGGTTTTCCTCTCTTTGCCAGGTAGATGAAGAGTATAAGAATCCTCACACGGTGGACAGAGTTCCTCTGGGGAAGGTGCCCCATCTGTGGGGTCAGTCCTTGTACATCCTCAGCTCCCTTTTGGCAGAGGTAAGGGACTTGGGGGCTTCACAGACTGGAAATCATCTGATTGGAAGTTCAGGGGACCCTGGAAGAACACAGGGGCTCTCTGCTCAGTGTGGCTATGAATATCTTTGGCATCTTTTTTTTTTTTTTTTAAGATTACATTCTTTTTTAATTTTTTTTTTTTAAGGTTTTTTTTTTTTTGATGTGGACCATTTTTAAAGTCTTTATTGAATTTGTTACAATATTGCTTCTGGGTTTTTTTCTGTTTTGGTTTTTTGGCCCTGAGGCATGTGGGATCTTAGCTCCCCGACCAGGGATGGAACCCACACCCCCTGCACTGGAAGGTGAAGTCCCAACCACTGGACCGCCAGGGAAGTCACCCGTCTTTGGCATCTTCATGGCTTTCAAGTCAACTGGTTGGTGTTGACTCTGAGGCTTGAGACCTAGGCTTGTGTCCGTATTTATAGTAAACTGTTTTGGGCTTAGCTGCAAGCCAGGCACTCTCTGTCCCTCCCCCAGCGCCCCTTCCCACCAGCATTCCTGGTCTGTGGCTAGAACCTGGTTGAGCTGATGGTCGGTAGGAGGGCTGGAAGCTTCTCAGCCAGGATCAGCACATGTATGAAAGATGCAGGGTTTGGGGAACTACTCCACACGGTCTTGGGTGCAGGAAGCAGGAGGACTGTGGCCCTCCAGTGCTCTCTGCAGGAAGGGGCAGCAGGCTGGTTCTTCTGCAGTGGATTTTGTGGCGGCTGCTCCCTCAGCCATCAGCCAGTAATACCGCCATACAGAAGGTCTGCTGCCTCTGACTCATTCTTTCTTGTTAAGCATTTTCTTGCCCCCAGGTTTAAGTTTTTAAAATACAAATGCTTTTGTGCCAGCTGAAAATGAATCCCCTTCCCCAGTCCTAAGTGTAAGTGATTTTTATCAGATGGCTCATCTTTCCTGGGAGGATCCTGCCCAGCTGAGTGCTTTGGACCCCTGGGGAGGGGTGGGGGGCGGGGGAGCCAGGGGAGCGATGGGTTGGATGTCACTGCAGTTCCTGGTGGGTGAAAGAAGACCCAAGTGAAGCTATCACAGTGCAAGTGGCCCTTAGGTGCTGAGATGGAGTAGTTGCTTCATGGATATGATCATCTCCGCAGTTTCATGGACATGTTCTTGGGGGTGGAGACTGTGTCTTACACTTTTGTCTTTATGAGTAGGGAAGCACATACATCTCCTTTGGAAAGCCAACCCTGCCTCTGACTAGCTCTTTAACCTCCGGCGGGTCTCTTAATCTCCCTGGGCCTTGGTTTCTTTATCTTTATTATTATTATTTTTTAATGTTGTACAGCTTTATTTAAATATAGATTTTTTTTTTCACATTTCCTCATCTTTAAAGTAAAGAGGTTGGGCTTTATCATCTGCAATATGGTGCAGCTCTCATTTCTGTATCAGTGACATGGGAAACAAACTTGCTTCTGTTTCCTCCTCTCAATGTAAAGGCCCTCATCTAGGCGCAGCGTTAAGTCCAACTTCTCCTCAGAACTCCCAGAACACCTTGATCCCTTCTCTTAAGGTTCCCATCATTTATAGAAAATATGAGGAGATCCACATTCAAAGAGCACTCTGCCAGCAGGGAGGGGAGTTTTGTGTTTCAGGACAGTCAGCTCTGGGCTAAGTCCTTACCCTAAGGACATTGCGTCGGTTTCCCCACCCGTAAGATGTGCGAATGGTAGTGCCTCCCTTTTAGGAGGCCTGTGTGACAGTGCATGTACAGGGCTCAGCACAGTACCTGGCGCGGGGTGAGGGCTCAGGAAGCATGAGTTACCCTTGTTCTTTTCACTCACACAAGTTTGGCGTCTCTGACTAGCCCTGGAGAGCTGGGTTCCAAAAACGCAATACATTTAGCAGTGCCATCTAAATGGTATACTGTAGTTGAGAGAAAATAAGCAATTGCCTTGAAAAATTATAAAGGAATAAAACACTGACGATCTTGAGCCCCCAAATATTTTATTTTCAAACTTAGGTTTAAGGTGAAATTTCAGTTAATCAGTATTTCATAGTGTTAATGCTCCTCTTTTCCTAGGGATTCCTTGCCACTGGTGAAATTGATCCCTTAAATAGAAGATTTTCCACTTCTGTCAAACCTGATGTCGTAGTACAAGGTTTGTGAGCATGTTTACTATTCATATTTAACTCTGTAAAACCAGTGTTATTTTTAAAGCGAAGTGTTCCTATTTAATTTTTTAAAATCTGTATATGTATATATTTTAGCATATATTAGTTCTGTGAAATATGTTCTGTAACTCAGCTGCTCCCGATCACAAAGTTACTTTCTACCAAGCAATTGTTTTCTTGAATGTAAACCTCGATTGCCACTGGGGCACAAGTGATTCATCGAGCATCATTTTTCATAACTGCTATTCTTTAAAAAGTAGAACGTGACCTTGTTGAAAACTCAAAACCCAAATGAGGGTTCACTCGTTCCTCCCTTGGAGGTCTGACTTCTTTCCAGAGCTGCAGACCCATGTTTTCACCTCCCTCCACCCATCTCCCCTCCTCTCTAGCCAGCAACTCTTCCGCAGAAGTGCAAGGCCAGCCCGGGCTGCTGCTGCGGCACTGGCTCTGACTAGCCATGTGACGTCTCCTCTGTGTGCCTCAGGCTCTCATGACCGGTGCTCTCTCACAGGGTGTTCTCGAGAGGAGTTGAGATCCACAGGGAAGGCCCTCAGTGCAGGGCCAGGCCTAGAATGCTCCCTGCTGGCCGATTCCTCTCCCTACTTCCCCTCCTAGGAAGGACTCCCCAGGAGCTCACAAACCTCATAGAGTGACTTATATACCAGCTAGTATCATAGCGTGTCGTGACTACGCCTTGTGTCCTCTAGAGGACACTGTACATTTTTTAAGGACAAGGGCCTTATCATTTTCGTAGCTTCTATGTTGATTGATACACACGCACTCGACACATTAAAAACAATTATTGAGCAAATGAAGGGCAACCCTCTCTGTGGCCACGGAAGCATTTGGCTGTGCCTGTCCGTGATACAGCAGAGGTCGTGCAGGTCATCACCCAGTCGGTACTGTGCCCCAGGCCCACCGAGAGACGCACCCAACCATCAAACATTCCAGTCAGGTAGAAAGTGTGACGATCATGATTATCATCCCCCTCTTACACATGAGGCTGAGGGGTTAACTTACTCAGGGACCCACGGCTGACAGCTGGAGGTGCAAACCCAGCTCTGACATCCAGGTGGCCTGATCCAGCCTGACCCCATAGTCTCTGCCCGTCACCAGAACACATGCTGCTAAGTGATCCCTTAAGTCCACAAGGCCGCTCTTCCAATTGCAGGCTGGGGTGCATTGATGGATCCTGAGCACCTTTTTTTTTTTTTTTTTTTTTTTTTTTTTAAATGCAATAGAAGAAAACAGAGTAGAAAATACCAGAGGCAGTGGTCTGGAGGAAGAAGTGCAGTTTCGGAAACTTCTCTGCGTGCAGCTCTCTCAGATCACCAGGCTCACAGGTCTTGGTCAAGCCACTCCTCTGAAAGAGTCACTTCTACAGAGTGACCGCCTTGTGGCTCTGATACGTGGAGATCTCTGCACGGTGTTGTAAGCTTCCAAAGAGACGGATGTTAAGGGAAGCTGCTCACCCAGTCCTGCATGGCTGATGTTCCCATGCTGGGGCCTGGGGGGTTATCTTCCAGTCCCTGCTCAGCTACAGCTGGCCAGTCGAGCAGCAAGGCTTCCCCTCAGGGCCTTGCTGTGAAGCTCAGATGAGATCATGGATATTAAAATACTTTGAAAAAGCATCACGTGCTATGTAAATATAAGGAGGTGACATTCAGGTCGCGGTGGCATTTATATGTATCATACGTTCAGGTGCCACCAGCCTGAGGTTACAGTGCTTGGGCTCAGGGAGCTACCTTAACAGTAACCAAGTCTTTCCGCTGGCCTGAGCACCGCCCTGAGCCCCTCCAGTTCCTGGCAGGCTCAGCTGCAGGTGGACACAGCACCGGCCACTCTGTCTGTGGCCAGAACTCCCTTTCTCCAGTTCCCTCCCCAGGACTCCTTCGTTTTGCCAAAGCACTGTCCCTTCTCTTAAAAGCCAGCAGTACTGGTACAGCAGGTATGGGGGGGCCTGAGCCCGCCTCCGGCCCCCACGTCCGAGGCATCCCAGAGCCCTGCCTGCTAGACAGCCAGATGCCCAGCCTCACTCACTGGAGATGGGGCCCAGGCCGGCCCACTGGGTGCGTGGCCCAGCTCTGGGGTGGCTCTTCCCTACTAGCGGGGGGCCCTGTGCTGTGTTTCCCAGTGGGCCAGGCTGCCCCACTACCACCAGCCCCCTGGTAGGCCCACTTTTCCTTCTCTCCAAAGCATAAAACCTCCTCCCCGCTCCCCCTCCCTCCCCCTCGGTCAGAGCATCCCCTGCTGCACACACCACTATATTGCTCTTCTGTCTTTGAGAGCAGAGGCACAGACTTCTTCTGGTATCCCCTTTGCAAAGCTGTTTCCACTCCTGACCCCATGTGAAAAGAACACAAGACAGGTTTCGAATAAATGCAGACCCACAGGGAGGCAAAACATCATTTGAGATGGGTAATTCAGCTTGGGACCTGTTGAAGACCATTTCTAGAAGTCCCAGACTGTCTTGCACATTGAGGGCACTTGATAAATATGCACTGTGGGTGTTGAGGGGAGGCAAGGCCAGAGAGAACCAGGAAGAGCGACAGGACAAGCACTCTCCCTTTCAAAACCACCCAGCACGTGGAGAGCATGCTGTCACAGGCCAGAGAGGAGAGTAGACAACAGCACACATCCGTGTGAGGGGACAAGGGCCACCGTCTAATGCAGGTGCTATGTTCTTGTTCACAGTGACTGTTCTGGCAGAAAACAACCACATTAAGGAGTTGCTGAGGAAACACGGGGTGAGCATCCAGAGTATTGCCGACATTCATCCAATCCGAGTCCAGCCAGGCCGGATTCTTAGTCACATATATGCCAAGCTTGGTAGGTTTGGGGAAATAGCAGGGCATTTTTGGCAAGGGGACATCTCTGTTCTAGGTTTTGGGTCTGGGGGAGACTGTGATATGTGTAAATGCAAAGGAATTGGGCAAAGCACTAAAGTAGGTGGTTTGACATCTTCCACGTGAGGAGGAATGGCCACCAAGCACATTCCTCTCATGCCCGTTCAGGAGATGTCACCACAGGTGGCCATGTGATTCATCAGATCTGTTGTAAAATAAGGAGCCACCTTTGAAAATTCACAATTGGAACAGTCATTTGTGTCTTGGTAATGTTTCTAAATTTTATCTGTGGTCTAAGAAAATGCTCATTTACCCATTAAAATGGGAGATGGGTTCTCTTTACTTTTTCTAAAATCTGACTTTGTTTAGGATCATGGTTCAATACTAAATAAATAAAAAGTGAACATTAATAAAGTCCTTGTAATAATTTTATTCCGTATAGATGTTGCATCGGGTGCTGTTCTTCTATATGCATGCAAAGAAGGGGGTGGGATTTGTTTTTAATTCATCCTTGTCCCAAAAAAGGATAACAGTATTAGAAAAACCAAACCCCAAAGTGAGTTGTTTAACATATAAATAAGCCCAGTCTTAGCCAAAATCACTTGGATTAGATGTCACTGTATTTGCTCTAGCTCGAATTTCTCTTTTATTTTCTAAATAGGACGGAATAAGAATATGAAATTGAGTGGGCGACCATATCGGCACATTGGTGTCCTTGGAACATCTAAACTATATGTGATTAGGAACCAAATCTTTACTTTCACACCCCAGGTGAGAAGAGCAGGCCAGTAACAAACCAACAAGCATCTGTTTATTAAGCTGTCTTTTCTGTCTGGGGAGGTACTTTGAATGTGGCAGAATGTACATGCATGTGTTCAAACAGAGACATAAGATGACACCCAGTATCTAATACAATTCTTTACTCGTGGTAGGTGCTCAGTAAATGCGGCTTGAATCGAATCGAGCGTGCCATCACTTCCAGTATGAAATTCATACCACTTTACAAATTCGCTAGTGACATGCCACTTGACTCGCAGCCCTTGTGCCCTAATTGCCTAGGCTGTTAGCAGGTCCTCTGTCAGCAGAATCCCACATGGGAAGTCTGATTTTTCCGGTCCCAACCCCCTTGACAGGATCCTGAATATACTGATTATGGAACTTTTCTTCAGAGTTTTTGTTTCCAAAGGAAACTAGTCCTGTGGGATGCAAACGAAGCATTTTTCATCCATTTGGGCAGCTAGAAAGGCCAACTGAGGGATCACTTTGTCAACGTGGGGCATAGCCCCCCAACTACCTGGGGATATAGTTGGGCCGTAGGGTCATGGGTCAGTAGCCTCAAGTTGCTCTTTTTCACCCAGCCCATGCTGCTTGCTTAAATCTTGTGAGTTATTTCCCTTCGTAACAAATTTTAGACCAGAGCTGAGTGTGCACTGGTCCGGAGGCCAGGCCAACAATGATTTTCATCAACATCAGGCAACAGTGCCTCTAGTTCACATTAACCAGGCCATGAATCAGGTAAACACAGTCTCCACGTCTCACCTGCTCTTAGCGGCCCCACTAGGAAAACATTGCCGAGCCCAGCAGCCCTGGACAGTGTAGGAATTAAGGAGTTATTGATTTACTTTCAGGGACAGCGGTGTTGGGCCAGGTCCTTAAATCCCCATCCAAGGAGCTGTAAATAGATCTAGTTGTGCAACTTTCCCTTCTGCGCTAGCACTAATGTAGCCCTGGCTCCTGGGCAGGCGACAGATCGATTTGTCTGATCGCGAGGAGAGCCCCATTATGGGGGCGGATTACAGCCAGGGTTGAGCCTCTTCTCTGGAAACAAAATGCAAGGATTAGTGCTGCTGTGAATGACAGCTGGGGTTATGTCGAGGGAAATGAAGGACAGCCTTGAACCTGGCCTGTTCTGACTTGCAGTTCACTGACCAGCATCACTTCTACCTGGCCCTGGACAATGAGATGATCGTGGAGATGCTGAGGATCGAGCTAGCCTACCTGTGCACCTGCTGGCGGATGACGGGCAGACCCACGCTCACCTTCCCCATCACCCATACCATGCTCAGTAACTCCATGAACTTGATCTGCTTGACTCATGTTCCACTGGTGGTTTGGGCCCTTTTCAAAATGTTTAAAATGAGTCCCATGGACAGAGCTAAGTACTGAAGGGGGTTCTTAGCAGTTAGGTTTCTTAGGTCAGGAATCTTCTGTGCCATACATATTTTAATTGGATTTTGTTGATGAAAACATTTCAGTGCATAACCAAACAAAGTATTCTCAGATTAAGTAAACTAATTGATTTTTTTTTTTTTTTAAAGCAAACGATGGCTCAGATATTCATTCTGCTGTTCTTTCTACAATTCGAAAACTAGAGGATGGATATTTTGGAGGAGCTAGGTAATTTGTGATTTTTTAAAAAGCAAAAGTAACATTGACCTTTCTTAAAGTCTTTTGCTGCCCTTCTCCCATTTTTCGTATCACTTGCCGAACATAGAAGCGTGGAGCTTTAGAGTAAAAAGGGAGTTAAAACATCTAATCCAGTCACCCATGTGAAACTGGAATCATCTCTAAGCATCAGTTGGTGGGTGTTTGTGAAGCTTTTATGGGCGCCAGAAGGCCCGGGGCATAGAGAGGTGAACATGTCAAGTCTCTCCGAAGTGGCACTCTCGGAATGCGTGTATGGAATGCTGTGTCTGTTTCTACTAAAAGGTGTGCTAGAAAACACCCAGTGCCTAGGATCTGGCAGGTGCTCAATAATCAAATCACTCCTTGAATTGACTTGAGTGTGCTAACACCTTAAGAATAATTCACAGAACTTTACAAATTCCTTCGTGGCCCTCAGAGCAGAGCACCTGAATGGGCCTCCCTAGACCACTGTCCCCTCATCCTCTGTGGAACGACGCCCATTCCGGTTTGCAGGCCCACAGTCCAACCGGTGCTTGAGGGATAGGGGGCTCACCTCCCCTGGAAACCACTTTTGTTTTTGTACCCCATGACTGTCACAAGGCAGGGGATTTCTCAGTAGCATCTATGCCCTGATCTCTGTGAATCTCCTGGAATATGCCAGAAGAGCCCAGGATAACCTCACCATGCAGCCGGCCCGAGTAATACGTGGCCTTTCCCGAGCTTGGGGAGGCTGCCGTTTGGGTCCTGATGGAGTGCCAGTTGCTAAAAGTGTTTGGGAGTTGAAGTCAGCCCTTCTTCTCACATCCTCCCACACCAGGGACCCTGCTGCCACAGTAATTTTTTTAAATTATAAAATACACATAAAAATTGCCATCTTAACCATTTTAAAGTGTACAGTTCGGTTGCGTTAAGTATATTCACATAGTTTGCAACCAATCTCTAGAACTCTTTTCATCTTGTAAAACTGAAACTCCCACCCACCCCTGCCCCTGGCAACTACAGTCTACTTTCTGTCTCTAGGTGTCTCATCTAAGTGGACTTATCCAGTATTTGTTTTTTTTGTGACTGGCTTATTTCACTTAGGCTTATGTCCTCAGGGTTGAGTCACTGGATCTCTAAGCACTGGGTTTGGCACCTCTGCTCACCAAGCTCGCTGCGAGTTTTGCTGTAGACTCGAAGTGGCCCTCGCTCCAAGCTTCTCCTGGCCTCTCTCATGAGTGTCAGTGAGGGCATCCCCAGCATTCTGCTATCTGGCTCCCAGGGCTGGCGCCATAACTGCAGTTTGCATCTGCTTTTGTACATTTCGTATCCAGCTTGGATAAGTTACCACCTGGTATATGGCGTCATAACCGAGAGACAATACCATACGCCCATAATTAACTGTTTTCCAAAATGAATTCTTTAACTGAAATCTAATCATTGTCAAAAGGATACCGTGTGCAGTTAATTGAGCACTTGCAGTGTGTTCTTTGTGGCTTTGCACCTGTTGTCTCATGTTGTCTTCACTTTGTCGTGCAGGCTGTTTTCCTATTTTATGGGCAAGGATCTGTAGGCTTAGAGAGCCAGGGGCACAAGATGAGTAGGTGCAGAAGCTCTGTGTGAATCCAGAAACGGGGCTCTAACCACCATACCGAGCTGGATGGGGGCTTACAGGAATCAGGAGGGCCTCCTGGTTACAGAGTACGGCAAACAATTCAGAGAACCATGGAAAGAAACAGGAATGCCCAGGCTCCATCAGCTACCTTTCCTACTTAGCTCTTCATAATTAAAGTTGAATGTCATTTTGTCTCTTTTTTAGGTCTGAGGGTATTTAAAAAACTGAACTCACTCTACATGCCAGACTCTACCCTCTGGACCCACCTGGGGTCGCTTGCTATCAGAGGGTTTAAAATTACTGCCTTTCCTCCTTTGACCTGATTCCTTTCAACTTCATCAGAGAGGATCTGGTCCCTTGGCTCCACCTCATCTCCTACTGTTTCCAACCTCAGGGCAAAACAATCCTTAGAACTGACCCCAGGGCTCTAGGGGGAAAAAGTTTTTACTTGATTAAGGGAAGGCTTTTCTTTCCCTCAGGCAATGTTTCTTGACATAGTGTACTTGCCCTAGTGTACTTGCCCGTGGAAGCTCACGGACCTGTGAATTCATTTGAGCTGCATGCTTCTGTTTACTCTCCTCAAACTAAGCCATTTAAACAAGTCATAATCTGATGCTGGTAGCTCTGAGGCATCCTACACTTTTCTGCCTCCAGATCTAACACTTTAAGAAGCACATAGTGCCGGCTTGCTTTCTGTACAGTGGACATCCCACTTGCCCCCCGAACCTGGGGGTGAAATCAGGTTCAGGGAGCGAGAACTCGGAGGCTGCTGCCTTTGTAGCAGAACCCCATACTACCAAACCCAGCTCCCAGTTTTCGGTGGAACTTTTCCCAGCCTGATAATAGGGCCACTCTGGGCCACTGTCTCTATCCGGGGATGGCCCGGCCATCCCATTCTTTCTAGAGAGACCTTTGGCTCTGAGACGTGCCTCTCCCAACATTTTCCCCCACCCTCCCCCGGGCCTTGTGTGGCTGAGTGATAGGGACTCATAAAAGGTAGCACGAGGGCACCCAAAGAATTGTTGCTTGTGGTTTTGTCCTGGTCCAGTTGTTTTAGGGCGAAAAATACCCAAGGGTTGGTTCTGGTTAAAAGTGGTTCACTCAATATGTTTTGTAAAACTTTGGTTGGTTCAATAAAATAGATTTCTATTTGTGTTGGGTTTGGGAATAAGAAATCAGCATGATGCATTTTGGCTTTTAATATGCTGTGTGCTTCCACTTCATACTTGCTATTGAATTTTCCTTTTAATTTCTTGGCTGCCTACTTGTATGGGGCAATCTGCAGTGATGTGTTTCCTGATTCTGGCAGAAGTGCCACCTGGTTATTGAAAAGTCTCTCGATGATTCATAGTGGAAGTTTGTCCACATCCACCTGTATCTCTAACATAGTGTTTCCTTGGCAGAGTAAAATTAGGGAGTCTTTCGGAATTTCTCACCACCTCTTTCTACACGTATTTGACCTTCCTGGATCCAGACTGTGATGAGAAGTTGTTTGACGATACCAGTGAAGGGAGCTTCAGTCCTGATAGTGATTCAGATTTGGGAGGATATTTGGAAGACACCTATAATCAAGGTACGGCTTGGAATGCCTTTGCAGGTGGTCCCTGAATTTATTTAAACCTTGGCATTGTGATAAAATTGCCCTAAAACTCAAGCACAGAAAATGATTTGTAATTAGCATGACAAAAAAGAGTCTTTGGAAACTTTCACGTATTAAAATGAATAAAATGCCACTTTAATAAACCTAAACTGTAAAAGTGGGGGCTTTTTTAAACCTAGAGGGACAAAGAGTTTGAGGAATGCAGACTTCACAAAATATAAAGAAAGAAACACACTGCTTGAATTTTCAAAGAAATGGTAGAATGATCTTGGTTTGACTGGGTATAAGTGATGAAATCCTTTGTATATAACATTTCTCAAACTGAGGAAGGTTTTGGGTTGAAGTGACCTGTTTTTCCCTTTTAGATAGTACTTGGGATTGCCGCTGGGGATTCCATAATGTTTAGCTCACTCATGACAAATTAAAACCAAAAGATCAGATGTTGGCTGCTGGCCCTCTCATTGTCTACATATTCAGCTCATCTTGGGATGATATGATGTAAACACTATTTGGACCTGTATTTTCTTTTTCTAGGATGAAGTTTTTCCAAACAATAACTTTATGAATACATGCATTATCTATGTAAATCTCTTTACTTTCCAGGGGTAGAGTGGAGGTCAAATATCTATATCAAAATGTTGTCTTTCACTAAATCTACTCAGTACTTCATGCTACACGTAATCACTATTATGCATTTAGGTTATTTCTGCAGCTTGTTTTCATTGGCTCTTTTTCTTTCCTGTGTAATTATAGAAAGCCAGGATGAACTTGACCAGTATATCAACCAACTCCTGCAAAGCACATCCTCGAAGTGCTATCTGCCACCTCTTTGTAAGAAGACAGAGGACAGCCATGTTTTCAGTGCCATCTACTCCACTCGGGATATACTTTCCGTGATGGCAAAAGCAAAGGGTTTGGAAATTCCATGTACATGATTAACTCTTTTCTGCCTGTTAAAATAACTTCTTTTATCAAAGTAATGCATGAGCATAATGTAAAAGTCAAAGAATCCTAAACGACAACAAAATGCAGCTGTTTCCTGCCTCACCTCTCCCCTCCTCACTGCCCCCAGTCCTTCTACTTAGAGGCAACCACTTTCAACTCTTAGTTGTTTCTTCTGGTATTTACATATTTCTAAATAATGTGTCTGTAGTGCTGTCTTTGATGCATCGATTTTATTCAGTATCTGTTGACTTTTTCTTGTGCAGGTGAGTTCAGCTGTGTTAAATCACCACTCCTCTGCTTCACTTCCCCTAACCTATCCATGCAGTTGTATTAAGGTTTAGTTAAATCAGTATTCACTATTTCTATCACTGTATGTATGCAAATATTATTCCCAACTCAGTATAATAATATACTACATTATCATTTTTCCTTTTCGTTTTTTCTAAAGTTAATAGTTGCCCCATCTTTTAGTTTGCTTCGCTTCCTTCTACACCTTCCAATGGCCTTGCAATACAAATTTCCACAAGGTGAATCATATGTATGAATCTCACGGTTCCAGTGCTTTTCTTAGAGTCCAAAAGTTTCCTCCCATCTGGCTGATTGCACTCTAAGCCTCTGCATACCTGGCATCCTGGGACTTTTCTTTACTATAATCCTTGGAATCTCCTTTGCTTGTCTCTTCAGTTGGGTTCCCTGTTTCTTGATTCTGGCATGTTCCCCTTTCTCAATTTATTCCTCTGGTGGAATACATTGTGGAACAGTTTCAATAGGTTTTAAAAAATGGTGCAATGGAAGAGGGCACAGTAATGACAGCCCTTAACTTGCTTGTTTCTGGAGTTCACTGCCCCTTTTGGCCTGGTCACCCTCCACGTCCAGGATGTAGATTTTATCCTGGCATCTTCCTTCATCATTATCTGGGAGACTTCGTTGTCTCCTTTGTTGGCTCTCCTGTTTTCTGTATCTCAACTTTTCTTCTTTCTTAGCTTACTATCTTATTTTGGTGGAGGACATCCAGTAGTTTCCTAGGAAACAGTTCATGGTGGGTAAAATTGTTGAGACCTTTCAAGTCTGAAAATATCTACCAATTATCCATTTGAGAGTTAGGCTGGGTATAGCATTCTAGATTGAAAATAAATTTTCCTTAAGAATTTTGAAAGCATCTCTTTATTGTCTTCTAGCTATCACTGTTGCTACTGAGAAATCTGAACCCATTCTGATTTTTTTTTTTTTTTTTTTTTTTTTTTTTTTTTGTATGCGGGCCTCTCACTGTTGCGGCACCTCCCGTTGCGGAGCACGGGCTCTGG
>NC_041234.1:3199015-3226232 GCF_002837175.3 Physeter macrocephalus | reverse complement strand
GCCCAGCGGCCATGGCTCACGGGCCCAGCCGCTCCGCGGCATGTGGGATCTTCCCGGACCGGGGCACGAACCCACGTCCCCTGCATCGGCAGGTGGACTCTCAACCACTACGCCACCAGGGAAGCCCATTCTGATTTTTGATCCTTGAAATATAAACTGTTATTCTCTTTCCAAGTTTTTAGGATTTTCTCTACTCTCAGGTTCTGAAATTTCAATGATGTGCTTTGTTCTGGATGTATTTTCATCCACTGTTGTTGGCTACTCAGTGGGCCTTCTCTATCTGGAAATTTATGTTTTTCAGTCCTGTAAAGTTTTCCTGAAAAATTCCTTGACTCATTTCCTTCCCTACATTTTCTCTGTCTTCTCTTTCTGGTATTTTATGATTCCAGTGTTGACCTCCTGAAGAAGTCTTTATTGTTTCTCTCCCGTCTTCCATTTCTCTGTCTTTTGATCTGTTCTGAGGGCAACTGCTTCAACTTTTTGTTCCACCTGCTCAGTTGAGTTTTTCCACTTTTGCTGTCATGTTTTAAATCTTTGTTCTCTGAATTGTATCTGTTCTTGTTTCATGAATGCAATATAGTTCTTATTACTCTAAGAATTAATGGCAGGGCTTTTTATTTTTGTTTTTACATTTTCTTCTCCCCAAATGGTTTCCATTTCCTCCAAGTCAATTTTTCCTGTTTGTATTGGTTTCTGTCTTCCACAGTAGATAGAGTCTTTCCTCCAGTGCTGGGTGTTCCTTGGTTATCTGCTCATGCATCTAAGAATCTCCAAGCCTATACCTGTAAATGGGGCCTGTCGGGTTTATGGGTGAAGGCGGGGCAGATTTCCCAGAGATGTTCTACAATCTCTTTGGCAGTCTCCTTTGTAACCTGTAAGGGTCTGATTGCCTCGAGCTATACAGTCATTTATTCTCCCAAGGAATGTACCCACACCTTCAGACATGTGGGTAAGCGTCCCCTCCAGAGATACACATACCACCCCTTTTTACCCTCTTCAGAGAGACCTTCTAGTCTTCTATCAGGGTGAACAAGGCAGATGCCAAGCTGTGTGGAGTTGCAGAAGGCATCTAGGGAGCTCACTGCCTCTCACACACCTTCTTCTCCGTCTTCCTTCTTTTGGTTACCCTCTCTGGACCCCCAGGTTCTAGAGGTCCATGGTGCAGCAAGCTCCTTAGACTTCTGAGGATTCTCTGTTATAAATCTGACTGGTTCTTGGTTTTCCCCACTGCAGTCTTGGGTTTGGTTGCCTTGCGTCTACTAAATGTTTTCATCCATCAGCTTTCCCACTTCCAAAATGTTACTATTGTCTTCTCTCCTGCTTCCCTGTTCTTTAGGATTTACCTTTTTTAAAATTATTTTTTGCAGTGTTAGTGGAGGTTTAAGAGGAAGTAAAATTAAAACTTATGTTTAATCCACTAGTGTTACCTGAAGGTCTATAGATGCCTTTTATTTATTTTTAAATTTATTTATTTTTTATTTTTGGCTGCGTTGGGTCTTCGTTGCTGTGTACGTGCTTTCTTTAGTTGCTGCGAGCAGGGGCTACTCTTCATTGCGGTGCGTGGGCTTCTCATTGTGGTGGCTTCTCTTGTTGCAGAGCATGGGCTCTAGGCACGTGGGCTTCAGTAGTTGCAGCGCACAGGCTCAGTAGTTGTGGCTCGCGGGCTCTAGAACGCAGGCTCAGTAGTTGTGGCACACGGGCTTAGTTGCTCTGCGGCATGTGGGATCTTCCCAGACCAGGGCTTGAACCCATGTCCCCTGCATTGGCAGGTGGATTCTTAACCACTGCACCAGCAGGGAAGCCCTATAAATGCCTTTTAAATATATCTCATCTTTACCTTGAAAGCTTCCCGTTTTCCCAAGGTGATATGACATACCCTGGCAGACAGAGATGGCTTAATGAATAAATACTGATAACATCTAAAGGTGGTTAAAAGGGGAATTCCCCGATGGTCCAGTGGTTAGGACTCGGTGCTTTCACTGCTGGGGCCCAGGTTCAATCCTTGGTCAGGGAACTAATAAGATCCTGCAGGCTGCACAGCGCAGCCCCCAAAATTAATTAATTAATTAATTAAAGGTGGTTAAAAAACAGAAGCACTAACACCCAGCAGTGGCAAAGTGAAACACACAGTGGACAGGAAGCTGGTACACCTCGATTATGAGAAGGCCAGTGACCTTGGACAAATGACAAGGTCATTGGACAAACCTTGGACAAACCCTCCCTGGTTCTCAGTTTCCACATCTGAAAGAAAAAGAAGTTGGACTCAATCATTTCTAAGGCTCCTTCCAGTCCTAGATGCTATGTAGTTTTCCCTGAATTCTAAGAGAGAAAAGTGGAATTCAGCTCCTTAAAGCAAGATCTGCGTCCTGCTCATTTCTTACTTCCAGAGTTAGCACATGATGTGGCCACGTGAAAAATTCTTTTTGAAATCAATGAAACTAAGTAAGTAACCATTCCTTATTTGGTTTGTACTGAATAGGGAGTAGCCACCGTACCTCTTAAAAGAAGTATTTTATCCTTCCTCCTGCTCAGAAGAGCTTTCTTTTTATTCTTTTGTTTCTAGTTGTCCCCATGGCTTTGCCAACTAAAGTTCTAAGTGCCCACCGTAAATCGCTGAATCTTGTTGATTCTCCTCAGCCACTCCTAAAAAAGGTAAAGTATTTAGAATCACTTTTTCAAAAAGTGTAATGTTCTTTGGTGCTGGTGTGGCCCCAAGAACTCTTTTAAATGGTTCAACTCAAAAGAGCACATTTCTTGGTATCCAGAACTTTCAGGATTAGAAGTTCTGGGTTTTGATGTGCACCCACTCACTTAGCTGTCTGGCTTCTGGTTTGTGTCAGTATGCACACTGAATCTGATGCAAACCTTTATATTTTGCGTGTAGAAGATGGCTACTGACATCCTGCCTACTCATCAGAATCTGTGTCACATTTGAGGAAATGAGCTAGCTCACTACCAGCCCTGTTCTATCTGTGCCAGCCAGCCAAAGCCGGGCTACTGGCGGAGCAGGGCACAAAACCAGAAAAAGATTCCTCTGGAGAATAAAATCCCAGGGTGTTCCCCACTAGTTCCCATAATTTGTTATTTTATCCAAAGTTCCCTTTGATTTTATCATCGGAAAGATTCAGCGTCTGTTGGAGACTATTTTAACCTAACCACAATTTTAGGTTTTTTAAAATTCACATATTTTTTGGTGTGTTTTGCCTTCAAAAAATTTTTATTGAAGTTTAACATATATAGAGAAAAGTATATAAAATATAAGTATAGAGCTCAATGAATTATCACTGAGCCAAAAGACCGGTGTGCGTAACAAGCGCCCTTTGTGTCCCTCCCGGTCGCTTCCTCCCCCTTCACTTGAAAGGTAACTGCTAGCATGAATTCTAACACCAGGGGTTGGTTTTGCCTGTTTTTGACCTTTACATAAATAAAATTTACACATATTTTAACCTGTTCAGTTCAGTCTCTTGCAGACATCCACTAACACAATGATCCACTGATCAAATATAAACAAAAAGCCCCAAAAGATACAATGAAAACCTGAAGCATAGCACAGCAGCAGAGTTCCGAGACCAGGTTGGCGTGTCGCTTCCTGATCTTCTGGAAGTTCGCATGCTCAGCCCCCATCCCCTGCTTTTTGGCGTTTGTATGGACAGGCCCCCGAAGATGACTTCCGGTTTCCCAGAGATGACCACGGCAACGTAGACTGTGAGAAGCTGGCTGAGCAGCTAAAAGATTGTTCGAACCTACAGGACCAAGCGGACATTCTGTACATTCTGTATGTAATAAAGTAAGTGGGTGGTCTTCACTAGGTTGAGCTTTCTCTATTCTCCTTGCTCTTTGTCCTAGGCTTCTTGGCCTTCCAGCAAGCCACATCATGGTCATAGTCACCCAAGCTACCCAGACTCACCGTGAACAGACTCCCATCCCCTTCTCTACCTACTAGTGTTGCCCTCCCAAGATGAGAAGGCTGGGTGAGGCCAGGATCTCACCATTTCCTGATGTTAGGCTTCTGTTTCAAATAGACAGAAGACGACGCAGCCCTCTCGGTGAGACTCACAGGCACTGGGAAGCCCCCAAGCACTTGGCAGAATGCGTGGTGATTCATTCCCCTCCCTGCCAACTGAGCTCTATTGCAAGAGAATCTGGCCTTGAAACGTTCTGGGCCATACTTCTGGGGTTTTCCATCTCTTGACAGGGGTCCTGGCTGGGACACAAATCTCTCTGGACAGCATGGGGTCACTGTTCACAACCTCCTCAGCGAGCTCTATGGAAAAGCTGGCTTGAACCAGGAGTGGGGTCTGATCCGCTACATCTCTGGCCTACTCAAGAAGAAAGTGGAGGTTCTGGCTGAGGTCAGAGCAACCATGCACGTGAAGGGTGTCTGTTTGTCCTTTCTAGCCCAGTACCCTCTTCCTATTATGAAAGCTGGAGGCAAGCACCTCCATTTGTAAAGGAAACGCGTTGTTTAATATACAGACGGAGCTGGTCCTTCTGTCCTGACCGCCCACTGCTCTTGGAAGACAGGCGGAGGAAGTGAAATTCAAGTTGATTAGTTTTGTTACTTCTTAGCGGCAGAAAAGGGTTTACCAAGAAATAAAATGAAAATGCTCTGTGGCCCGGCACCCTCTTAAACAGAGCTCTCTTTTTTCTGCACATCTGCAATACAGTCATCATCAGTATTTTAACCCCAAGGCCCTGCAAAATCCAGAATTGCTTTCTGTGACATTCAAGTTCTTTTTTTGCCCATTCATTCATTCATTTATTTATTTATTTTATGACTGCATTGGGTCTCCGTTGCTGCACACGGGCTCTCTCCAGTTGTGGCGAGTGGGGGCTGCTCTTCATTGTGGTGCGTGGGCTTCTCATTGCGGTGCCTTCTCTTGTTGCAGAGCATGGGCTCTAGGCACGGAGGCTTCAGTAGTTGTGGCTCATGAGCTCTAGAGCGCAGGCTCAGTAGTTGTGGCGCACGGGCTTAGTTGCTCCGCGGCATGCGGGATCTTCCCGGCCCAGGGCTCGAACCCGTGTCCCCTGCATTGGCAGGCGGATTCTCAACCACTGCGCCACCAGGGAAGCCCCCAAGTTCACTGTTTTAGTAAGGTGATGGTATTTATTATATGTGAATAATGGGGAAACTGGCAATTTAGGACTGTAATACGGTCATTAACTCTTAACATCAGTATTTTAGGACTCACAGCAAGTCATCCTCCTTATGGAATATCAGGGAATCCAGTGTGTTTGCTACAGGGGGTGAGCATAAAATACCCACTAATAGGCCCTGCAGAGCCAGGTCCAGGGCCACATTTTGGGGACACAAAGATCACGGGGACCCAACTCTGGCTGGGTTGCTCAGTCTGGGGTCTGTGTATGAATTTTCAAATAAATAGAATCATGGGTCATAAAGTTTGTAAAGGTAAATGTCTGTCTTACTGGCAGTGATCCTTCCCCACCGGCTTTGCTAATCTTTCTCCCCCTCACCCTTTTCCTAAATGTGTAGGCCTGCACGGACCTGCTGTCGCACCAGAAGCAGCTCACGGTGGGCCTGCCGCCAGAACCCCGGGAGAAGACCATCTCTGCGTAAGTCTTCAACCTGGGGGCCTCAGGGTTGGGGGTTGGTACCTGGGGGGAAAACATCAGTGCTGTCCGCCATTCAGGAAGAGTCTTTTTATAGACACTGTCACTCGAGCATTTCCAGCAGGAAAATGAGGATATTCCATAGAGGACTAGGAGGCATCTTTCATGGTGTTTGTGTCCTGATGCTCCTTCCTAGGCCTCTTCCCCCCGAGGAGCTCACAGAACTCATCTACGAAGCCAGCGGGCAGGACATCAGCATCGCCGTCCTCACACAGGTCAGCTGGCCACGGAGGGGCAGGGCTATCTCTGGGCAGCAGGGGCTTCTCCGCCACCAGCTAGTCTCTGAAGCCCTGTCTCCACGTATGTCTGTGTCAGGAGATTGTGGTTTACCTGGCCATGTATGTCAGGGCACAGCCCAGCCTCTTCGTGGAGATGCTCAGGCTCCGGATTGGACTCATCATTCAGGTGATGGCCACGGAGCTGGCGCGGAGCCTGAACTGTTCAGGTGCGATTCTGATGCGCGGCTCCCACAGCTTCTGCACCCATCCGCCCCTGGGGAGCCCTGCCCAAGTATTCTGGAACCAGGGCTTCTGAGCCTTTGGGTGGGCTCGTGGCTTCACCAGATTCTCTCGTTCAGATGTAACTTCCACCAAACCATCCAGCACAGGGCGTTGAATTTCATAGGTTAGGGAAAATGAGGCACTAGAATCTTCTGCTCTGCTCCTGACAGCTGAGTTCCTTACTGTTTCTCCTTGTGGTAAGATGTCACTCCCCATTTCATAAAACCTCTGCTGGGAGAAATCCTACCAATTTAAATATGTAAATCAACTGCAAGATGCATTCCAACATTGGGGGTTATTACAGTGTGAAAAATTATGCATCTGAGTTAAGAAAATATACAACTTAAATAGCAGCATTTAGAATCACCAAGGATCAGTACCTTTCACTTCTGAAGCAGTAGAGAGGTAATCCTGAGCAGGGAGACGTCCCACAGTACCCTTTGTCTCCACCACCCCCCCATGCCCACGCGACTCTACCTTCCCCTGCCACCAGTCCTGTGTCGGGACACTTACACGATGTTTGTTTTTAGGAGAAGAAGCTTCTGAAAGTTTGATGAACCTCAGCCCTTTCGATATGAAAAATCTCCTACACCATATTTTAAGTGGAAAAGAGTTTGGTGTTGAAAGAAGCGGTAAGTAAATGCCCGTCTTACTGAGGGGAGGGGGTCAGAGGGGGCTTGACTGACATGTGCAGTGTGGCCTGGAACTGCTTCATTTCTATACAGATCAACATCAGTAAACGCGATTCGGGACATAATGTTTGGGTATAAGGTTCCTACTTCACTGAGATGGACAGAGTTCTAGGTTTAAGGTTGTGACTTGCAGGGCTTTGTGACCCCTCGTGGGCTGGCTGGGAGAGCTGTGGTCCCATGTGGGCGTGGTGCACACCCTGGCCTGCGGCCTCCCTCCTTCTGCAGTTGGTCCAGGCACTGTCACTTGTGCACAGGGGTTAGGAGCAGGTGAGGTGACCAAGGTGTCAGCATGCAAGGGCTGTCTTTTCCCAGCACCTGAGTGCCCCACCTTTAGTGTGGGTTGGTTTTCAGTTAGACCCCCATCACCCTTCGTGGGCCCAGATAAAAGCCCTCCGCGGCTTCACAGCACCTTCTTGCTGAGTGTGTTTGCCTCGTCCCCTTCTTGCTCTCTCTCACTTTTTGTCTGTACTGGAACCCTGTTTGCAGTGCTAGGAAATATAATCGCCCAAGTCCTGGTGGAATTCTGTTCTCAAATGCTCCCTAATTATAATTGAAGCAATTATCATTTACCCTCCTCATAATAAAGTGAAATGATTTGCAGACACATTTGTGGACTTATTTCATCAAGCCAAAGTAATGCAGTGTGGGCTGTCATTCTTTTTATTTAATAAGGACATTGGGTACTTCGGATCTTTTCTTTAGAGTGGGAGCCAGCAGGCAAACAAAACCGGCATCGTGCGATCAGATGTGTTTTGGTGGGTTTTCTCCTTTCCTGAGGAATGCTCAAGATCCTTTTCCAAAAGTAATTTCCAGTTCTTTCAAGTGCACAATCCTTGAAGTGTAAATATATAAGATTAATATTTAATGTGTGCTGCTCATCAAAATATGTGGTTTGACACAGATAATTACTAAAAATTGTTATTAGATACAAAGCTAGAGAAGCTTATGAAACCAGGAACAGAGTAATGTCACTTGAAACCATAAATATGTCTAATTGCAAGCAAGGCCAGAAGAGGTTCTGTCTTTTTGCGTGTAGCATCATTTGTTAATTGTCCTTTGTAATTGTTCAATTTTTATAAATCAGGAAACTCAAATAGTCTTAGAATTTTTATTATATCCTGAGATGTCTGAGATGAGTATTTTCAGCTAATGCCCACCCTATACAGGCCCCACTGTAGCTTCCCAGACCCCTTTGGGTTCTGTTTTCCACTCTCCCGGTGTCCCTCCTCCCTCTCTGGCGAATCGTCGTGTCTCCTTTGTGGGTCCTCCCTCTGTGCTGTTCTTTGGCCCCTTATTTGTCCCTACTCCTCTGGGCAGTGCTCTACTCCCATGGCTTCGGGGGTGGGGCGGCGTGGGAAGACAGGGCATGCAGAGGATGCTGCCCGAGGAAATGACCTTAGAGTCGGGCCTGCAGAAGGAGAGGACACACCTGGCAGAGGGGAGCAGGCGGGCCAGGAGGGAGCTGCCTGTGCAATGTGCAGTGCTGAGTGGCTGGCCTGGAGGGGACAGCTAAGAGGGGCGGGTGGGCTCAAGTCGGTAGGGCTTTGTGTGCCCCTGTGAGGCTTTAACCTGAAGACAGGGCTTTTAACCTGAAGAAGGATTCCAAGTGGACAGTAACATGGTCACACGTGCCTTTAAGAATGATCGTTGTGAGCACACCGCGGAGAACCGGTTAGTGGGGGCAGGGCGGGCAGCAGAGTGGAGCCAGGTGACGGATCCTCCCTGCCCCTTCTGTGTGTCTTCGCCACCTCCAGCCTTTGGTCGGCTTGTTCTCCCAGGACTTCCCTCTCCGGCCCCAAGGCTGGACCTTAATTAGGTGGTCTCAGTTTTCTGCAAGGAAGGGGGGGTGCATTTGGAGAAGTAAAAAATTATTTTAAAAAACATATCCAAATCATTGAAGGGTTTTCTGGCCACTCTGTTTTCTGCATGCTGCTTAAGTGATGTTCACTCTGTCACCCATTCACTCAAACACATATTGAGCCTGTGCCGTGTAGCAGGCGCTGCCCCAGGTGCTGGAAACAGAGCGCTGGCCAGGGCAGACACGGCCACCTGTAACGGAGTGCATGGTCGAGTGGGAGAGGGAGACGTGGATAAAAATAAGCACATGCGGGCTTCCCTGGTGGTGCAGTGGTTAAGAATCCGCCTGCCAATGCAGGGGACACGGGTTCGGTCCTTTGTCCATGAAGATCCCACATGCTGTGGAGCAGCTAAGCCCGTGTGCCACAACTACTGAGCCTGTGCTCTAGAGCCCGCGAGCCACAACTTCTGAAGGCTGCACACCTAGAGCCCGTGCTCAGCAACGAGAAGCCACCGCAATGAGAGGCCCGCGCACCGCAACGAAGAGTAGAGTAGCCCCCGCTCACCACAACCAGAGAAAAGCCCGCACGCAGCAACGAAGACCCAACGCAGCCAAAAATAAAATAAATAAAATAAAATAAAATAAGAAATTAAAAAAATAAGCACATGCATGTATTCCTCTCAGGGTGGACAAAATATTGTTTCTAAGAACCATGTGTGTTTCCCCTCCAGTGCGGCCTATCCATTCCTCCACGTCCAGCCCTGCCATCTCCATCCATGAGGTGGGACATACTGGAGTCACCAAAACCGAGAGGAGTGGCATCAACAGGCTGAGGAGTGAGATGAAACAGGTAAGAAGAGCTCTGGGCGCCAGGAAGGAAGTGGCCTTCCTATCTGGGCTCAACTCAGAAAGTGATAGAAACCCAAGGCATGCAGGGTACAGCCTGCTTTGCAAAGGATGTGCCATCCCTTCTGTCCTGGAATCTGAACACACCCTGTACTCAGACATCCCAGAGCCACTCACGTGCACCCACACATGCTCATCCTTAACGTTAAGGTGTTAATGCGAGCATTCTGGAAAATACCCTTCCCCGTGTTTGCCTGTTGCCGAGAACTGGTCCTTCAAATGGATCACATCCATTTAAACAGTAGAGCCGCCCAAAAGGTAACTGAATCTTCTCTCCATGAAATGTGTCCTTCAAGTGAAACAGAGAGAGGAGTCTAGAAATGGAATGGAATGCTCGTGATACCTTTATTGTCCACCATCCACAGGTGTCTCTTTTGTGCTCACCTTTATTTAATTCACAATGAATTCCTTCTCAACTGATCCCACAGGACTGCAAGTCAACGGCCTTTCAGTCCTAATGTGCCAGTTACTGTGGTAGGACTTGACAGTGATCTACAGTAGGAAATAGTTTCCTTCTGACCATGACCTGCAGTGAGAGACGCACTCGGATGTTCTTCTCCATTTCAAATGATGACTCAGTAGATTGAGTCTGTGAGGCACTGAGGGTCACACCCTGCATCTGGAGCAACATTTCCTTGGATAATCTAGAGGGTGATAGTAGTAGTAAGGCATCCTTGATTTGAAACTGGTTTTTGTTTATTTTCTGATGTATTTTTACTTTCAGATGACTAGGCGATTTAGTGCTGATGAACAGGTGAAACGTCTTTGTCTTGTTTCCTCCTTTACTGTGCTTCATGTTCTTTCTGGCTTGAATGGGGAAAGGAAGGCTGTGAGTACAGAGAGTCTGAGTGCGTGGAGAACGGTTCTGCGCATCCAACATGCTTGGGTGGAGGGGACTCTGCGGGCTGTGGGAGGCAGCCCTGGGGACAGGCAGAGCACTGGACTTGAAAGCAAGAGAAATGACCTTGCCCTGCGCCTTACAACAAATCCATGTATCAGACTCTTGGATTTTACAGGAGGGTATGTGAAAGAGATGGTCCCGGGTTCTGCCTCGGCAGGAGTTTCTGTTCAAAAAAGGGGAAGAAATAGGGACAAGTAGATTGTGGTCACTGATTATAGCAGTAGAAAGAATACTGCTACTTCCTGTCCCTAGATTGCCTGGGGGAATTTAACCCTGGAAGGAAAAAAAAAATGTAAGGATACTGTTCTTTTATGTCACCCTTGTGACATACTTCCTTCGCCTCCTCCATCCAGAAGATCAGAGTCCCTTTCCTAATGATTTAATGTCTCTGTGGGAGAGCTCAGAGGAGTCATATAGTGACACGCGGATTCTCTGTGTTGTCCCAGGGAAAAACGTCCGTGCTGTCTCATTCGAATTTATGCTCTTTCCGAGTAAGGAACAGATTTTCCAAACATCTTCCTTTGCCCACCACTCGGTGGCACCGTCCCTCTTGTTACCTACCTCCTGATGGCAGCTGACTGTGGCTGAATATGGGTGGTTCCTTCCGTCTCCATTTAATGTTGTCCTTGCATGTTATGGGGACAAAATGATCACCTTTTTTCTTTGATGGGTTTAGATTCAGTTAGCCAGGACAAGTTTTGTATTTGGCCACTTACGTCAAAGAAATTTATATTCTCTTTCCAAAATTAACATAAAAGATTAGCATTTCATGGCTGGGAGTTTGGAAAATAAGTCGTGTCCTAACTTGATGAGGCACCCTCCACATCTGACTAGATATGGGAACACTTCACACTCAGAGAAAGCATTTCCCGGGACCTCTGTTGCGCGAGCCCAGAGCTCTGCCCGCTGCGCTGCAGGCCATCTGCCTGGGGTGTGGGGGGGGTGTGTGAGTGAGAACTTCTGGCCACCCGCATCCTCTGCCTCTTCCTTCCTCGGCTGTTTCTGAGGCTGTTCTATGTTCCTTCTCTCTGCATGCATCCTTTGGTGTCACTGCACGTGACTGAGTGGCCTCTCTTTGTTTTGTAGCTCTTTTCTGTGAGCCAGGCCCCATCCGGCAGCGCCCGCTCCTCCGAGTCTGTGGTAAACAGTGTGTCCCAGCCAGTGTCCTCTTGGCCACCTCCTTCTCGTTTACGGTGTCTCAATCCTCTCGTTGCCCTTCTCGCGCCCCCCACCACCTCCCTAACTCCCGAAGATGTGGACAGGTTTAAGTGTTTCCACTTGACTATGATTATGAGTAGAGGCGAGAAAGCAAGCCGAGAACTTGTGGAGCCGAGCTCTGCTTTTCCGTCTTGAGCTCTCTGCTTATGCTCCTCGGTGGGGTGTGACTGAGGAGCACTTTGCTCACCAATTCCCAGGAGCTTCTGGAACTTTCGAGGCAGTGGTTATGCGCCTTTCTGTTGAGTCATGGGGGTGAACCGCTGCCTGCACGTGCTGATTGGCACTTTGTATGCAGAATGCCCCCCGCTTGGCTTGAGGCCCCAGATGAGATGGAGGACTAGGAACTGTTCTAATTGCAGAGGCGAGTCTGAATCTTCCTCCCGAAACTGGAAGCAGAAAACCAGCTGAGTCATCGATGAGTGTGGCTGTAATTACTTTTATTTGTATCTAATTGTTGCCATATTTAAATGGCAGTAATGAGCCCAATGGAATAACCCAGCCTAACAGCCTTTTCAAAATAAGATCCGACGAAGTCACAATGCACGCTCCAAGAAGACTCCTGCCCTGCTAGCCTGCTTAACATTGGGATTTCATTTTTTAACCTTTAAATTTGATGTGGCACACTGAGAAATGAAAGCGCCAGATAGTCCAGAGCAAAGATAATGTGTAAGGATGAAGGTTATCTCTTCCCTGGCCCAGAGGCCAAGGGGTGAGAATCCATCCACGGGAAGAAAGCAGGTGTGAGCTCTGCCGCAGGGAGGTCGCCGCTGAGGGAACCGCTTTCAGGCCTGGTCTCAGGCCCCTCCGGGAGCCTCTCAGAGCTGCCTCCGCAGTCGTGGGCGGGCCTGCAGCTCCCGAGGCAGAAGCAGAACTGCTGGCCCTGCCCCAGTGCTTCCCTCGTGGAGGCCGGAATAAATCCAGCCTCGGGGAGGAGGTGGGAAGGTGGTGATACCCCTCCTGCTTCAGCAAAGGCTCCCGGCTCGGAGGCGGTCATGGCCCCAAATTAGGCTAAAGCGCCGTGCTGAGAACAGGCAAAGTAGAAAGCGATTGGAAAGGAAGGTGGAAATACTATAGTCGCTGAGGCCCCTCCACAAACGTGGGTTCCAGCCTTCCCTCCTTCCAGGGCTCCAGAGCCTTGCCCTGCGCTGTGTCGTGTTCTCGTGGCGGCTGCACCGCAGGGGAGTGACCACCACTCTCCACGGCACCGCAGGAGGAAAGCGGTCACTGTGGCGTTGGTCTCCGTGGGCTGCGGCGCCCGAGGAGTCACCTCCTCCAGGTCCTCTCCGTGGGCTGCGGCGCCCGAGGAGTCACCTCCCCTCCAGGTCCTCTCCGTGGGCTGCGGCGCCCGAGGAGTCACCTCCTCCAGGTCCGAGGCCTCCCCAAGCCCTCCAGCAGCAGTGCCTGCTGACCCCACTGCCGGGCGTGCTCCCAGGGTTTCCCACATCTGCACTCGGGGTGCGCACCTGTGCCCCGCTGCTCAGATGAGGCTGAGCGCGCTCGCGGCGAGTTAGAGACTAGAGCAGCCGGTGTGGAGTCGGGATTCGCAGCCCCCCCCCCGACCCCGCCCCCTGACCTGCTCGCCCTCTCCGTTGGGTCAGGGGCCTCTGATGCTGTACTACCTCTTGGGGGCTGGGAGGAGTGCACGGAAGGAGCTCAGTAAACGAACCGGGGCAGGAAGGAGTGAACCCAGCTGGTGGCGGTGACTAGTTTACGGAGCTGCCCTCTCGGTGACCAGCACTGCCGTGGGGTGCCGGCCGTGAGGCTTCTGAAGGCCGCGCCTTTTCTGTCTTGCAGAGGTCCAGCACCCCATCCTCACCCACGGGCACGTCATCGTCAGACTCAGGTGGGCATCACATCGGCTGGGGGGAGCGGCAGGGCCAGTGGCTGCGCAGGAGAAGGCTGGACGGGGCCATCAACAGGGTCCCCGTGGGATTCTACCAGAAGGTGTGGAAGATCCTTCAGAAGGTGAGCTTGGCCACTGTGCTGCATTCCATAGGCACTGGTGCTCAGGCGTGCCGGCACCTACGGGTAGCAGGCGGCTGCAGAACAGGTGCATAACCCCCAACCTTAGGTAGCTCACGGCCTAGAGCAGGGTTTCTCCCCCCTCGGCACCACTGACATTTGGGGCTGGGTAATTCTCACTTCCGGGGCTGCCCTGTGCATTGTGGGATGTTAAGCGACATCCCTGGTCTCCACCCGCTAGATGCTGGTAGCACCCCCTCCCCCAGTGTGACAACCAAAATGTCCCCAGACGTTGCCGAGTGTCCCCTGGGTGGCAAACTGCCACTGGTTGAGAAACGCTGGCTGGAAGCCCAACAAGATAAGGTGGCAGCCCAGGTTGTGGGGGGCCACCTTTGACGTATTTTAGGAATGCAGAAAAGTCAGAAGGTAGGCAGGAACCAGAGAAGGCAGGGAAAGCTCTGGATGAAACGCCGTAACCCGGCTGACCCAGGACGGCCGCAGGAGCCACACCCCTTGGTCCCTGCACCACCTCCTGTCTCGCTCCCACATCAGCCTCAGAGCGTCCCGGTGTCTCCCTGGGCCCCACCAGAGGGACTGTCTGCCTCCATTAGAAGCTTCTGTGCAAACCAAGAACCACAGGCAGGACCGAGTTTTTCCCTAAACTATTTTTGTTAGCTCATTTCACAGTAGAAGAGGTGAGGAGAGAAAAGGCATCCCTAAGACCCCGTACTGCAGCCCCTTCCCAAAGCCACAGCCCCCGCCCCATTCGGCTGCGTTATGTCCCCTGTGAGGTCTTTCTCGTGGAGCTGGGCATGGAGAGGTCAGAGGGGTCCCTGTCCTCACAGCTGAACTCCGGTCCCCACGTGGGGGCAGGGCCCGAAGAGGCCTCGTGTCAGGAGGAAGGAGCGTTTGCTGCCGCTGCATCCTCAGCCCACTGGGGCCGGAGGCGGCGCAGCTGCTGTCTCCAGGGCACAGGGAGTCAGGAGGCAGCCCGTGAGCCCAGAACTGTTCCTGGGGCTGGGCTTCCACCGGCTTCATACCAAGACGCTTTTATTATGAAAAAGCAGCATTTTGTATTGAGCCAGCGCTGGTTATTTATATACATGGGTGTGCGTGTGCGTGCATGTGCTCTAGTCTTTTGTGATTGGTGCTTATTATAGAAATCTCAAAAATAGATGCCTGCAAAGGCATAGAAGTATCACTTCGCCAGCAGGAAACATGCACATCTCCCTTTATCTGGCACCAAAGGGGGCCTCTCAGCCGCCAGGGCCGGGGTGCCGAGTGAAACTCGGAGCTCCCACAGAGGAGGACCCGGCAGCTCCCTGGGGCGTTGTTCGGGTGAGATCTGAACGATGCGTGCTGGTTCCCTAGAATTGTTCCATCGAAAAACACAGCCTGTGGGCAGTGAGAACAAGCCCTCTAAAAATAACTCCGACAGTCTGGCGTGTTCCAGTCCTCGTGCTGGCTTCCAGGGCAGAGCGACTTGAGTGTGTGCGCGCCGTTTTTAATCACGTCCTGGAATCTGACAGAAATGTGAAATGCGTGTTCTGCCTCCAGTGCCACGGTCTGTCCATCGACGGTTATGTGCTCCCATCCTCGACGACGCGAGAGGTAGGATGGGAAAAACCCGAACGCCGTGAGTTTTCACCAAGTGCTTTATTTCTTGGACTCTGACCACTCGCCCTTCTTTCATGCTTGTTACATACAGACAGGGGCATTTGTAGATCCACTCTTTCTAGACACTTAACCCTCAAGTTTTGCAAAGTTTTTTACCCCACATTTGTTAGCCTCATCTTTTCTCTTTCCCCTCAGAAACAGCATGTCTGGACTATCGACACCTTTAGATTTGTTTTTGAAAACTCTCTTAAGAGAAGAGCAAAGTTGCATGCCATGCTCATGGGACCCACGGCAGAGAACAGTTATCTTCCCTGGTTTCTTTCCCCCATTCATTCTTTTAAAAAAATTGATCTTTTAGTTTTTACACCACCCAGGGCACCATGCTATGCACCACAAGGAATAATGAAGAAAGAGAAATAAGAAACGGCCTGCCCCTGGAAGTCGCAGTCCAGCGGGATAGGTGACTAATGCTAGGACAAGGCTGACTGTCGCCCAGGGCAGAGCTTTCCGCTTCCTGCTCCAGAGGAGTCCTGTGGGCAGAATTAGCAAAGTGGCCAGAAAGGAGGCAGCATTTATGCTGAGCCACTGGGTGCTGTGGGCAGCGTGGGTGACAGGACTGTTCACTCGTGACCCCCTGCTGGTCCCTTTGGCAGATGACCCCACAGGAGATCAAGTTTGCCGTCCACGTTGAGTCGGTGCTGAACCGAGTGCCGCAGCCTGAGTACCGGCAGCTGCTGGTGGAGGCCATCATGGTGCTGGCGCTGCTCTCGGACACGGAGATGAACAGCATTGGGGGCATCATCCATGTGGACCAGATCGTGCACATGGCCAACCAGCTGTTCCTGCAGGACCAGGTGGGTGTGCCCAGAGCCCAGGCGGGGGACCGAGGCAGGCAGCCGGGTTGGCTGGCATTTATCTCTGTCGAGGCTGGAGATCCTGTGACCAATAGGAAAGAATATTCTCGAATAAAGATAATGTCATCACAGATGGTGGGAAAATGTCAACCGTTTGGTTTGAAAATGGCACAGTGGCCACTGGGAGAGCTAAAGACCTTTGGAGATGGACAGGCCCGTTTCAGCATAGGTTCTAGTGCCAGCACCAGCCTCGCGACGTGTCTGGCCCCAAGTAAACCAACCACTTAGCCGGCACCAAAGTCGAGCTAGAAGAAGCCGTCCTCTCATCCTAGAATCAGTGATGTGCTGCCAACTCGGGCGGGTGGGGACACGGTGCCCAGAGCAGAGGCCATCTGTCCCCCTGTTAGGCTGGGAGCGCCAGCTCTGCTCACGTGTTGCCTCTGCCCTTTCCTGCTGCAGATGTCGATCGGTGCCACGGACACGCTGGAGAAGGACCAAGCCACGGGCATTTGCCACTTCTTTTACGACAGTGCTCCCAGCGGGGCTTACGGGACAATGACCTACCTAACGAAGGCAGTGGCTTCTCATTTGCAGGAACTGCTGCCCAATTCAGGCTGCCAGATGCAATAGGGCCTCGGTGCTCTGAGTCTGTCACTTTCTCATGGGAACTTTCTTGTGTTCCCCAAGAGCCCCTGTGCTGTCACAAAAGCATTTCCCATCAGAAGCACTGGCAGGGAGGAGATGGCAGCGACACACCTGAAAGCAGTATACGTCCAAGCCGCAGAATCCTGTGCCCGCCCCGAGGAGCACCCTGGAATCATCGTCTTAAACTTTCCAGCAAAATGAATGTGTCACAGCATCTGGTCTCCTGGAGTCTGAGGAGGTATCGGAAATTGGTCTCTTCTGAGTGCAGAGTGAAGGGAGAAGGCAGCTTAAGTTGGCTTTCGCAGAGTTACCGAACAGGTTCAATGAGCTAGTAACACATCTTCAAGATGGAAAGATCCTTCCAGCAGCTGCGGACCTTGACAAGGGGCACATCTTAACAGGGTACAGTCTGTCTGTGGGTCAAAATGTTTGTTTAGCAAATAGAACAACAACTTACTCTGCAGAGGTTTGGTTTTCTTGTGCCTTGCTTTCCTTCTTGGCCTGTTGCTGTCTTATTGGCATAGCTACCTGCCTTTGCGCGACAATTCTCTTTCACCAAGATTTAGAAAATGGCTCCCACTTAACTTTGGCTCATGGTCTTCAAGGATTTTATCTTGGCCACCCGTGAGTCAGGGATTTCTCCTGCCTTATGAAAAAAATCCCACATCATCTTCCAGAATCTAACCCCCCCCCCCCCCCAAAAAAAAGGCAGAGGAGAAGCCAACTCTTCTTATAGCTGAGCCAACTGTTGTTTTGGGGCTGGCGTAGGCAGGGAGTCCCTCTGGAAAGCCTGTGCCCCCCGCCCCTCTCATGGGGTGATGGCCGGCAGGGAGCGGCACGTCCGCCGTGTTCTGGGGGAGCCACGTGATGAGTCTGCAGCACCAGACGCCACAGAAGTGCATGGTGTGCTTAGAAACAAACAGTGCTTCCCTCTGCGGCAGAGCCAGGCTGGGGCCTCAGGTCCTTCTCACAGCAGCACTTTTGCCTTAAGGCTCTCGGGTGGGGTGTGGCTGGAGGCCTTGAATGCAGAGGAGTGAGGACAGATCCTGATGGGGCAGGGCCTCGCCAGTCTTTCTTTGCCAAGGTCCTGATGGATGGACTTTCTCTCCAGGCGTCTTACGGGGATGGGGGGTGGGCATGACTCACAACAGGGAAAACCGTTTCTGTGAATAATGGACTCTGCAGGACAGTCACCTGGTGGCCTCATGGTGCGCTCGGGCTGGTTGAGAGTGACGGCTTAGATTGTTGATGACTCTGCCTCTGAAATGGAAACTTGGCCACTGGATCTTTGCATGGAAGTTTGCGTGAAGGTGGAGAAAGCCGATGCTCAGGCTGCTTTGAGAGGACAGCAAGGTGCCCGGTGCCCCTCCCTCAGAGTCTAGATGCAGCACTGACCAGTATTCTTTTTTTTTTCTTTTTTTTGTGCGCTACGCGGGCCTCTCACTGCTGTGGCCTCTCCCGTTGCGGAGCCCGGGCTCCGGACGCGCAGGCTCAGCGGCCACGGCTCACGGGCCCAGCCGCTCCGCGGCACGTGGGATCTTCCCGGAGCGGGGCGCGAACCCGCGTCCCCTGCATCGGCGGGCGGACTCTCAACCACTGCGCCACCAGGGAAGCCCTGACCAGTATTCTTGAAGCAGAGGAAAGGCAGGGAGGGTTCCTGCTAAAGAGCCTCGCTTCCGTCCAAGCCAAACACTTTGTAGTTGCCCCTGGGGGAGAGAGTCTGGAACACGAGTCTTGGCTCACTTACCCGCTCCGTGGTGCACGGGACATCAATGCCTTAGCTTCATATTTGTTTGAAACCATAGTATTTCCCTTGCTGAGGTACAGAGTAGTTACATAAAGAAAAGTGCCCCAAATCTCTCTCAATTTCTGCTCCAGTGGACTCCCGCACCCCCCCCTTCCTATTACTGTCGGTATGTCAAACCTTTCTCCTCAGATTACTAGATGGTTCCTTCCGTCATTCGTCGGCACGTGTGAGATGCTCTGTCTGTGACTCGGTGCTCAAGGCCCTCAGCCTGCGCAGGAAAGCCAACGTGAACAGATGACCAGGCTTTAGCCTGGTGGGGGTGGGGGTGGGGGGGCGTGACGGAGCTGGACGAGGGCCGGCCCAGAGCCCTGCCATCGGCATGGCAGATCCCAGAGACGGCGTGGGTGGCCTGGCGCCGGGCCCCCTGAGCCCCCCGCAGTGCCCGGAGCCTTCCTGTTTGTGCCCCGTCTTCCCTTGGAAGCCTGTTTGCTCGCATTTGCCTCGGCGGGTCCAGGGACGTCACAGCCACCCACGTTTCGTAGTCGCATTTTCATGGCCTTTATTTCTGGCGTCTTTAAGACATGCTCGACATAAACAAGACTCATGTCATTCACCAGATAGACTCCCTGGTGGATCATTTCAAACACAGATAATGTAAGAAAGGTACAAGCCGCTAAAGGCACAGTTGCTCCTTGGGCAAAAGCTCGAGACGAGTTACAGCCCTCCAGAATGAGCCAGGTGCTAATTTAGAACGATCACCTGCCTGTGGGTGACGCGCAAAGCCGCAGATGCTGTGTCTGGGCTCACCAACCGAGACGCGGGCGGCCAGGAGGAGAGCCATAATAAGCAATTCAACTGAGCCTTCGATTCACTCTTTTGAAACCTCTTTCAAATGAAATCCTGAAATAGTACCACATTTCCACAGGCATCAAGCTGTCAGCTTCAAAGAAGAACAGGCTTCTGAGGCTTGATCCCTTTCACGAGCAGCTGAGGCCCACACCACCAAGAAGAGGAACAGATGTTCGAGGGGGATGGGAGAGGCCTGTCCTGCCACCATCCTGGCCTCTGCGGATGGGCCCAGGTTTCCATACCAGGGGCCCCTGGCACCTTGGGGCTGGGCAGCAACAAAGACCCAAAAGAGCCAAAAATAAATAAATAAATAAATAAATACATAAATTTTATATGAAAAAAGAAGAACTTGAATGTCATAGAAAGCAGTTCTGGATTTTGCAGGGCCTTGGGGTTAAAATACTGATGATGATTGTATTGCAGATGTGCAGAAATAAGAGAGCTCTGTTTAAGAGGGTGCAGGGCCACAGAGCATTTTCATTTCATTTCTTGGTAAACCCTTTTCTGCACCTAAGAAGTAACAAAACTAATCAACTTGAATTCCAGTCACAGGAAGCCAGATATGCCCAGTAGCAACCCAGACTGGGCTGGGGGAGCAGGGAAGCTGTCCGGTCAAGCCAGCATCTCCCCAGTGGACATCAGTCCGGAGGTCAGAGCGTCTGCAACTCTCCTGAGGTGCGGCGAATAAAAGGAGAGATCGTTACGCAATAGCTGCCTGGATAGAGAGGATATAAATGCTCCTTATGTAAAAAAAGAAAGAAAAAAGACCAGAAGATCAGGAGCCAAGAGAAACAAGTTTGTCAGTTGATTGATGCCATTTATTTCTGGACAAGAAGACAGGTGGCTCGGCCTCCCTTGATGCAAATTACAGCAGGGCAGCTCAGTTCTGTTGACTTGCACGGGAGTCTGGCAAATCGCTTTTGTCTTCCCTGCTTCCTTGTTGTCAAAAGGTACAAAAGCCTCCCACCCCCTCCCTTGGTGCCATCATCTTTCAAGGTGACTCTTATGCTTTTGAAGTCCCTGCCATCTGTTCTGTACAGCTCTGCACTTCGCATGTTCCCAGAATGCCTTCTGTTCTCCCGGACTTGGCCACTGATAACTGCTTGTGAGGGGAAGGTAGAGCCACACTGCCACCTTCTTAGAGCCCAGTGTCCCCTTGTTCCCTCAAAGCCATGTAGGAGAAGCCGTATCCTTAAGTTACCAAGAGAATTCTCCGAGGGAGGAAAAAAACCACCTGAAACCGCAAGAGAGACTATTCTCAAGCCTAATGCACACAGTGTTTAATAGTTTGGGAGAGGGAAAAATCCCATCAGAAAACAACTGTGTATGTTTTTAAGGAACATATGTGCAGTTTTGGCAAAAATGCCCTCTTAGAAGGACTGGAATCGTCGGAACCATTGAACTCTGAAGTCACATGATTCCTCCCTCTGTCTTGTTGCAGTATGTCAGCTATTCTGAAAAATGAATTGCTCAAGAAGGCACTTACTGGGGGCCTATTACAGTATTACCCAGGCGTCACTCGGCCCACAGGATACGGACCAGCGCGGCAGGATGAAGACACGCCTGTCTCGTTTGAGAAGACCTCTAAGGAGGCACGTCGTCCGGCGTCCCATGGAAACGTCCCTAGCACTGCTCCACCAGGACAGCCACGTGTCGGCCCTCAGTCCTGAGCGTCCTTGACCCGTCTCAGCGGGGTGGCCGCCAGACGCCTCCAGCTGGTGGGCTAAGGGTGCGGCCCCAAGCTACTTCTGAAATGGGCACGGGGCAATGGTTACGCTTTCCATTTCTCCTTTTTCAAAGACCTTTCCAGATACAAGCCCAGGATAGAATTGCCAAGGAGAATTCATAGTCCCTGGCTCTATTCTCTCATGGCCTCTGTGTCACCTTTCACCACTGTGTCAAGAGTTTTTAGTTGCAAATTACAGACAGCAACTCTACCTGGGTAGGAAACACGTTTCTTAAAGGATATTGGATAAGTCACATGATCGCCAGACTTGGCGACTCCCCAGCCAAGAACAAGGCCCCACGTCACCGGGCTCACACCCTGGATCTTACACCACAGATGCCCCCAACGCTGACCAATGTCACTAGGACCACCGCCTCCTCTCTTTCGGAAACTATTTTAAATATAGAGGCTGCCACCTGTCAGCAGAGTAGGTTTCATACAGTCACTAGCTGTCGAGTCAGACTGGCAGGTGTGTTCCATCAGCTGGGGCGGGGTTGTCAGCTGAGAGGGAGGTTGGAAAAACCAGTATCTGAGACTTCCTCCTCCTCAAGTGGAGGTGGGGCCGGCTTCATAACATGGGGGACCACCCCCCCAGACCCAGAAAGGGCGTTCTGATGCTGAGCATCTAAAACTAAGCGTCCACTACAGCCAGGCCCCTTGGCTTGTATTCCTCTGTCCAGAGAAGCAGGACATGTGCTCTCCCGGGGTCTGCCCTTTGGCGAGGCTTGGTCAGCAGGAGTGAAGAGGGTGTGCACAGCAGGCGGCCAGTGCCACCTCTGGGCTCAAGCTGGACCAATCACAGCTTCTCTCTGCCTGTAGAAATGTTTCTAAGTCATAGGGGCTGGGTCGCTGCTGCTACCCGGCCTGCACAGCAGACCACCTCCTGCCACTCAGCTTCCAAGGAGCTGTTGCAAAGCTCCCGGCATACCAGCCCAGTCCTGGCAGCCTTTTCCTGGACCCTCTGAGTGACAGCCCATCTGGGACAAGACGCAAATGATTGTCTCATCTTTCCTTCTAAGTCTTTAGCCAGCTGGGGGATTTAAAAATAAAGAGTTGGAACTGATTCGAAGTGTAAGCCTGTGTCCTGACAGTGTGAATAAATTCCCCCAGCTGTCACCGAGGTTCCATCCCTGAATTCTCGCAAGCATCCGAGCCACTGTCTCCTGAGCTCCAGAGAGCCCAGCCGCGGGGGCGAGTCGGCCTCTGGCGCTCCCCCCCCTCCCTCCCTCCCTCTCTCCCTCTCTCCCTCCGTGGCAGCTCCGCCGAAGTGCTCTCCCCCTCATTAACCGCAGAGCTCCATCTGGAGTGAAAAACGGCCCAGCAGGCGCCGAGGCGGTCTCTGTGCCGGAGATGAAGCCGGGCTTGGCGGCCCTGGCGGTGCAGAGCACTGGAGCCTGAGCTGACCTTGCAGCCCGAGTCTCCAGAAAGGTCTCTGGGCTTTTCATCCCCTAAAGCAGCGAGCTGACGTGTGCTACGGTGATCACGCACACGCACACGCACACACACACACGCCGGAGATGAAGCCGGGCTTGGCGGCCCTGGCGGTGCAGAGCACTGGAGCCTGAGCTGACCTTGCAGCCCGAGTCTCCAGAAAGGTCTCTGGGCTTTTCATCCCCTAAAGCAGCGAGCTGACGTGTGCTACGGTGATCACGCACACGCACACACACACACACACACGTTTCTGTCCCCAAGTCCCCTGAGACCAGAGATGGCTTTTGTGCCGTCAGCACACATTTATGCAGCTGGCGCTGTGCTCAGCAGGCTGGGACACAGCAGCGCACGCCTAGCAAAGGCAAGAGACAAAATAAGCAGGTCAACAGGGGGAGGGGGGTCAAATCAAGAGCCCAGAGCAAAGGGTTCACTCTGAGCACGGGGCCAGTAGAGAATCTGCAGAGTAAACTCACCAGCCCTCCACCAGGACCGCCCTGTTTTCTCAACGATGACGACACGGGAAGAAAAAGAGAGGGCAGCCCCAAACCCTCCCCTGGGTGCAATGGGCCTCCCTCCCCAAGCAGGTCAAGGATGAGTAAGATACCCACCTGCAAAACGTTCTGGGTGATGGGGCAGGAGCTTCTCAATAATGTACTGGACCTCGGCCTATAGCTGTCTGAACCCAGCGTGGGGGAGGGGGGAGGGGGGTGGGGTGCAGGGGAGGGCACGGGGCCAAGCCCATCTCCCTGTCTCCATGTAACTCGGCCAAGGGGGCTGAGAAGCCAACTCCCAAGTCCTCCTTCCTCTCCTGGCCCAGATGATAAATGAATGAGCAATTAGATGCATAATGTGTCAGGGGATGACAAGAGGCTGGACAAGATTAAAGCAGACAAAGAGGGCAGGGAGGCCTGGGGGCAGCGGGGACTGTCATATGGGATGAGTAGACAAGACCCTTGATAAGGCAGGATTTGATCAGAGACCTGGAGGAAGTGAGGGCCTGAGCTCAGGGGAAACTAAGGGGAAAAATGTGCCAGATTGAGGGAACAACCAGTGCAAAGGCCCCGAGGCAGGCATGCACCTAACATGTCCGGAACAGGAAGGAGGCCAGAGGGTGCAGACTGGCGCCATCAAGGGGAGGAGTGTAGACCTTGGCTTTTGCCCCAAATCACTGGGGGGTTTGGGACAGAGGAATGCCAACCCTTCCAGAGATTTGCTCCACAGGGAAGCAGGGGCAGAGGAGAAAAGGGTTCATTTCGCAGCAGGTTTGGAGAGTCTGTGTCTCTGGGAGGGTGAGACGAAAGGGGCAAGTGCCCAAGATGATTTAACTTCCTTCTACCCCGCTTGAGAAGCAGACAAGCTCCTCCTGGAGCTGGAAAATGGAGGTGATAGAATGACTGAATGACAGAGGAAAACTATTCCTGTTCCCTTCCTCAACCCTCCTCTCCCTCTCAGGCCTAAAACCCCGTGTGGTCCTTAGATCATTTTCAAGCAAACATACGTGTGCACCCAGCCATCGGCCGGCCGCCGCCTGCCACACTTCCTGTGCCGGGGCTGCAAGTCCTGTGCAGAGCGAGGGGCCGCAAACGGAACGGTGGCTGCACATGGTCCCCAGGGCTCCGCCCAGGCTTGCAGTCTCCTGCTGTCCCTGCCCCTGCAGAAGTTTCTCCCCGTCCCCAACCCAGGGAACATCAGACCTCTTCTCTGCCATCCACAAGTGCCCAGCTGCCTTTCAAGTCGGGCCTTAGAAAGCACGAGGAAGAATGGGGTGGATGAGGCCTTCTAGACTCTAAAGGTTTCATATTCTGCAAGCCATTCAAAGGCTGCTTCCTCTGCACTTTAAATAGCTGCGCTGTGCTGAGTTTTAAATTTGACACATTTCTTTTTCTGAAGCTAAAAAAGGCACAATGGAGAAAGCAAGCAAGCAAGAAATGTAGTGAGTCATCCTCGGGAGGAAGAGAGCTGCTCCGGCTCAGAGGCCGTGGTCAGGGGAACGGTGGTGGGAATAGGTGAGGCCAACAGGATTGGCTCTGAGTCCTCTCGGGAATAGGCGAGACTCCGGTGGGTCTTAACAGCCGGTAAGCCCCAGGTATGTTGAAAAGACAGAGGAAGGCGGCAGACATTTAAACTGAACATCTGGTCGAGTAGCACATTCCTCAGACATTGGAAAAGAACACACTTTCACCCCCATACATTTGCTTAGTTAGATGACCATTCTTAGCACCAGGATTTTACAGATGGGGAAACGGAGGCTCAAGAGGCTTGTGAATTTCATAAATTCTCCCGTGTTAGATCAGGACTAAAGCCTGTGTTTCAAGACTCCATGTTTACCTAGATCTGGGCAAAGAATATTGCATTTCATTTACAAATTTACCTCAGAAGACAGCCTCTCATTTTCTTGGATTACACAAGACTTGGACGGCAGATATGGAGACAACTATTGCAGGGGATGCATTCCAGCCTACTTAAGAACCAGACGCGCCGTACAGGCAGGCGCCAGGCCTCGGGTGGGCACAGAGCTCGGGGCTAGGCTAACAGTGCTCCGAGCGTGGCCCTCAGCCGGCCCCTAGGTGGCCCTTAGCTCCCCGGCTAAAGCCGGGAGGCCATGTCCTGCTCCACTTTCTCTAAGGGTCCATTTCAGTTTAGAAGAAATGTGGTTAGTGCTTTGGAAACTGCAAAGCTCTTAACCAGAGTATCTGTTTTAATTTTTTTATTTTAATTTTTTTTTTTTTTTTTTTTTTTTGCGGTACGCGGCCCCTCACTGCTGTGGCCTCTCCCGCCGCGGAGCACAGGCTCCGGACGCGCAGGCTCAGCGGCCATGGCTCACGGGCCCAGCCCCTCCAAGGCACGTGGGATCCTCCCGGACCGGGGCGCGAACCCGTGTCCCCTGCATCGGCAGGCGGACTCTCAACGACTGCGCCACCAGGGAAGCCCCAGAGTATCTGTTTTAACGTGGACCCTGCCACCCTAGAGACCTTGACCAGATGGTGAGCCTCTGACAAAACTGGAAGCAAGGCAAAGGCAGCGGTTGCCTTAAGGCATCGAACCTGGCTTTGACTGCTTCCTGGGCCCCCAGCCCTTTCTTCCCCAGGCACTCTGGGGTCAGCCGGGCAAGAAGTCAGATCCCCACATTGCTGCTGGGAGCTGGGTACCCTTGGATTGTACATAGTCTCTTGGTGCCTCAGTTTTCTCCTCTGTGAGATGGGATGGGGATTATATAAACCGTCCTCACTGGAGGTTCCAGAGATTAACAGGATAATGTGTGTAATAATAATCATAATAATGTATATATACTAATGTCATGATAATGTGTGTAAGCCACTGGCACGAGGCAAAGGCTAAGTAGACAGTGGCTGTAGTCACCTTCCCCCACGGCGCCTCCCACCTAGGTCTGCAGACTCCAATCCCCATGGGAGACAGCCCAGGTGCTTTTGAAGGTGGGCTGTGGATCCAGACAGGCTGCTTTTTAGCTGCATACCCATAGACAGCAAGTCCTTCCTCTGAGCCGCGTTCCCTCGTTTGTCAAGAGGGGATAATTAGAACTCTCCATTTAAGGATTTGGAGGACGATTAAAAATTAGATAATGGGAATAAAAAATTGTTTAAAAAAAAGTCCATCAGGACTGCAACCTGGCAAAGCTTGGGTTAAGCCCAATTCAGGTGTTAGTTACACTCTAGAGAGGCCAAGGTCACTGCCCTCTTCTCTGCCCTGAGCAGGCCTCTCTGCTGTGGACCAAGGACAAAGCAGGGCAGACAGAGGCAGGGGATGGCACTGTGGGGAGAAGGAGCAAAGAGTTTCAAAGCCCTATCTTCATCTTCAACCTCTGAATTCCTCCTTCCTCTTGGAACTTGTCACCAAGGGCCCGGTGTGACAAGAGAGGGCTGGAGCCTCCTCCCTTACTTGGGAGAAGTATTGCTGCTCTCAGAGAAGAGAGCATCTGGGATGGGCGCAGGCCAGGCAGCAACTGAGGGGCAGAGCCAGGGAGCCATCAGGACATGGCGTTGCTTTGCTGAGACCACAAGAGCTGCCTTGCTTGGGAATGGTTCAGAGCACCGCCCTTGAGCTGGCGCCTGCCTGCCTGGGGTCCAACTCCTCTGTGAAGTGGGGCCTGTGATAGCACCTCCATCTCATATGATTGTTACAAGGATTAAATGTATTAATTCTTAAAGTGCTTGGATATCACTTGGTGCCATAGTAAGTGCTAAGTAAATGTTTGTTTGAATTTTTTGAAAAAATTAGATAGAATAAAACTCCTGGAACCTAGCAAACATTCAATGAATTCCTGTTTAAAAACAGCCCCCAAATGCCTTCTCTCCCCCACTGTCCTCACTCCAGCCAGTCTTCTGTTTCCTCTGAGAGACTCATGTTGCTGAAGTATTAGAGGAAAGAAACCTTGATGGTCATTGGCCATTCCCAGCCTTTTCAGGGGTGTTTGCCTTTCATAAGTCATGTTTTAGCCTCAGTGACATCAATAACTTGTGGAATCTCAGCCTCTGAGCTAGACAGTGTGATGGGAAGCTTAAGGGGAAAGGAGATGGGAGAGTAAAAGGCCCTCAACCCCCTCCCGTCATGTTTTTTGCTTAAGTATGGGCTGGCACTGCCCGGGACCGTGGCGGGGGGGGGCAGGGGGGGCACACATGCTCTGAAGACCTGTCTCTTCCCAGAACTCTAAAAGGCAGGATGGGGCTTCCCTGGTGGCACAGTGGTTGAGAGTCCGCCTGCCGATGCAGGGGACACTGGTTC
>NC_041234.1:3188798-3198943 GCF_002837175.3 Physeter macrocephalus | reverse complement strand
CCTGGGCTCCGCAACGGGAGAGGCCACGGCAGTGAGAGGCCCGCGTACCGCAAAAAAAAAAAAAAAAAAAAAAAAAAAAAAAGGCAGGATGATACTAGTGGATAGATTCTTCAGTAATCTCTCAGGATACTTTCAGCTGTACATCATAGGCTACCCAGCTATCAGTGGCTTAAACAATAAAGATAATCATCATCTCATTTAACAAGGAGTCTGGAGCCAGGAGGTTGCAGGGTTGCTTCAGTGGCTCAGTAATGTCATGAATGATCCATGCCCTTCCCATCTTCCTTCTCTATCATCCTCAGAATGTGTTGTTTCCTTCTCTCATGGTTGCAAGACAGCTGCCATAGCACCAAGCATCACACACTTAAAAGACAACCAGAAAGGGAGGGGCAGGGCTTTCTTCTTGAGTCTCTCTCTCTCCCTCTTTCTCTCTCCCTCAACCCATTCCAGGCAGGGAAATCTTTCCCAGAAGCCCTCTAATAGACTTTCCCATAATTCTGATTGGCCAGAACTGAGTCACATGCCTGTTTTAGACTGATCACTGGCAAAGACAATAAGGATTAACAGGAGAGCTTTAGAGCTACCATAGTTTTGAATATACAACTATTTGTGGCCCTGGGGGAAGAAGCCACCTTCTGAGACATCACCTGTCAAATACCTGACACAAAGTTTGGGTCCTATTAACAAGGAAGAGGAGGGATGGCTGCTGGATGGGCAACCTGGAGCTTGTCCTGAACACTTAACCCACTGGGTCACTGTCTTGGCCTCTTTCATGTTTCTTGAAATTTCCTGTGCCTTGTCCAGGGCCCTTTGCAGCTGTAGGAAAGGTGTTGCTCACTAAATACTTCGGGTGCTTCTACTTGTTGCCATAACTGTAACCACCTCCCCCTTACTTCCGACTTCCCTACATGGTGGATTAAAGCAGAGAGACATAGACAAGATGAGACAAGCCACAATATAGGTGAAGGTGTTAGAAAAAAGCTACAAGAGAATCATGATTAAATGTTCCAGACTCACCAGTTAAAAGACAAATGTCAACAAATTAGGTTAATATGGAGAGATATGTACTGTTTATAAGCATACAAACATGAAAGGTTGAAAGGAAAAGGATGAAAGAGGACATGTCAGGCAAATGTTAACCAAAAGAGAGCTGGTATCACTGTGTTCATGTCAGGTAAAATAGACTTCAGGACAAAAAGCAGTATTAAGGATGAAAAAGGTGACTATGTGATGATAAAAAAGCAAATTCACCAAGAAGAGATTTCCATTTTAAACATGTATGTACCCAACAAAATAACTCCAAAATATATGAAGGAACCATTGACAGAACTACAAGAAGAAACCAATGAATCCATCTTCCTAGTGAGAGATTTCAACATACATCTTGACTACTAGCAAGTTAGCCAGAACAAAATATCATCAAGGACATAGAAGACCTGAATGACACAATTAACCTTGATCGAATGGACAGATAGACAAGTCAACACAACATTTTGAGAATACACTCTGGGTTCTCCATGCACATGTAGAACAGTAAAATTTTGAGTATATACTAAGCCATAAAGAAAAAATGTTTTAAAAAAGAGCAAAGCTGGAGGAATCACACTCCCTGACTTAAGACTATACTCAAAACTACAGTCATCAAAACAGTATGATACTGGCACAAAAACAGACACATAGGTCAATGGAACAGAATAGGAAGCCCAGAAATAAACCTACACACCTATAGTCAATTAATCTAGGACAAAGGAGGCAAGAATATACAATGCAGAAAAGACAGTCTCTTCACAAAGTGGTGTTGGGAAAACTGGACAGCATCATGTAAAAGAATGAAATTAGAACATTTTCTCACACCATGTACAAAAATGCACTCAAAGTGTATTAAAGACCTAAATGTAAGACCAGAAACCATAAAACTCCTAGAAGAAAACATAGAACAGTCTGACATAAATTGTTTCAGTATGTTTTTGGATCTGTCTCCTAAGGCAAAAGAAACAAAAGCAAAAACAAATAAATGGGACCTAATTACACTTAAAGGCTTTTGCACAGCAAGTGAAACCATCAACAAAATAAGACAACCTACTGAATGAGAGAAAACATTTGCAAATGATATGACCAGTAAGAGGTTAATATCCAAAATATATAAACAGCTCATACAACTGAATATCAGAAAAACAACCCAATCAAAAAATGGGCAGAAGGTCTGAATAGACATTTTTCCAAGGAAGACATACAGATGGCCAAAAGGCACATGAAAAGATGCTCAGCATCACTAATCATCAGAGAAACAGAAGTCAATACCACAATGAGATATCACTTCACACCTGTGAGAATGGCTCTCATCAAAAAGAACACAAATACAGGGAACTCTACTCAATACTCTGTAATAACCTATATGGGAAAAGAATCTGAAAAAGAACAGATATATGTATATGTATAACTGAATCACTTTGCCGTATACCTGAAACTAACACAACACTGTAAATCAACTATACTCCAATATAAAATTAAAAATTAAAAAAAAACCCCACACAAATAACAAATGTTGGCAAGGATATGGAGAAAAGGGACCCCTGGTACACTGTTGATGGGTATGTTAAGTTGGTGCAGCCACTGTGGAAAACAGTATGGATGTTCCTCAAAAAAACTAAAAATAGAACCACCCTACGATCCTGGTCATGTGGTCCCCACCCCATCCCATGCCCCATCCCACTCCTGGGTATATATCCAAAGAAAATGAAACATTAATTCAAAAAGATACATATACCCCAATGTTCACAGAAGCATTATTTACAATTGCCAAGATATGGAAGCAACCTAAGTGTCCATCAACAGATGAATGGATAAGAAGGTGTGGTATATATATACACAATGGAACACTTCTCAGCCATAAAAAGAATGAAATTCTGCCATTTGCAACAACATAGATGGACCTAGAGAGCATTATGCTTAGTGAAATAAGTCAAACAGAGACAAATACTCTGTTATCACTTATATATGGAATCTAAAAAATAAAATAAATGTATATTTTTAAAAAACAGAAACAGACTCACAACTATAGAGAAGAAATTAGTGGTTACTAGTGGGGAGAGGGAAGGGGGAGGGACAGATGGGGTAAGGAATTAAGAGGCACCAACTACTACAGATAAAAATAAGCTACAGGGATATATTGTACAGCACAGGAAATATAGCCAATATTTTATAATAACTATAAAAGGACTATATTCTATAAAAATATTAAATCACTATGTTGCACACCTGAAACTAATATACTATTGTAAATCAAGTGCACTTCAATAAAGAAAGAAATATGCAGACCACAATCCTTGACCTTTAAAAATGTAAATAACCCCGAGACATTTACAAATGTTTTAAAAATTGCTAAGTAACTCACAGGCTAAAGAGGAATTCATATGAAACTTTAAAAAATCTCCAGAGGTAAATGAAAATGAAACTGGTGCCTATCAAATCTTGTGAGATACAGAAAAAACAATGCTTTGAGCGAAATTTATAACCTTAAATACTTGTAGTAGAAAAGTTGAGAACCTCAAGATTGATGAGCTAGGTTTCCATTTTAAGAAATTAGAGAAAGAACAACAAAGATAATAAAATAAGCACAGATTATTGAAATAGAAAACAAAGATACAAAAGAGATCAACAAAGCCTAAGGTGACCTTTTTAGGAAAAGTAACAAACTAGGTAAACCTTCATCAAGTTTGCTCAAGAAAACAGAAGAAACAAAAAGTATTATGAATGAAGAGGGGGACATGACTACAGAAGAACTAGATGTTAATAAAAGAATACTAGCAAATTCAACAATATGGCAGCAATCTTCAAAGTGAGACGAGAAGTGTCGGTGATGCTTGTGGCACACTATTCACGACAGCAAATGCCTGCAAGGGCTTCACCTGTCTGCGGGTGGGAATATCTTCACCTGGCCAGATTTTCTGAGGGATTCAGAAAGAATGAAGCTCTGTGAGATACAACGACATGGATGAATCTTAGCAATATAGCAGGATGATCAGAAAGATTACCAACACCATGACACCCTTCTTATAAAATTAAACACACACACACATTTTAGGAACATATACAGATGCATATGAAACCATAGAAAAGCAAGGGAGAGAAGAACAAAGCACACAGCCTTCTTTAACAAGATTCTGTTGGCTGGGGAGACAGGCATGAGATGGGGTAAGGACCACGTGACCAGGTTGAAGTTAGTGTCAGGGTCCTGACTTTTGTTTGGGGTAGTGGGTTTGCATGTGCTTATTGTTAAAAGTAGCAAGCTAGGGACTTCCCTGGTGGCACTGTGGTTAAAAATGCATCTGCCAATGCAGGGGACACGGGTTCGAGCCCTCGTCTGGGAAGATCCCACATACTGCGGAGCACTAAGCCCGTGCGCCACAACTACTGAGCCCGTGTGCCTAGAGCCCGTGCTCCGCAACAAGAGAAGCCACCGCAATGAGAGGCCCGTGCACCGCAACGAAGAGTAGCCCCCGCTCGCCGCAACTAGAGAAAGCCTGCACGCAGCAACAAAGACCCAACGCAGCCAAAAATAAAATTAAATAAATAAATTTATTTTAAAAATAAAAAAAATTAAAATAGCGAGCTAAATAACTAAATAAATAGGAGCAGGTCATGCTGGACCAGTGATGAAGAGTAGGTTGAGTGGAGAAAAGAAAGAGGCAGAAAAGGTATTCAGCTGGCAATCATCATCATTATTCTTCCCCACAATCTAGGGGACAGACAGAGCTAACACAGCTGAGCGGGGGTCTTCGCCTGGACCACTGCTGTGGGTCTGCTTCTTAGCTTCCCCCAGCTCAGCCCCGGCAGCTGACACCTCTCGTGCCATGTGGAGGAGACAGGGAGACGGGGAAAGTGAGCCGCTGTAGGGTGGAACTTAGAGCAGCTGAGGTCAGCTCTTCATTCTGACAGGAACCAGCAACCATTGAGGATTACGTCTCGACCCTCCCTGATACAAAACTACCAAAGAGGAGAGGATTGCTGACATGGCACCGTTAGCCCGAAGGCAAAAGGACCAGGTGACAGGCCACAGAGACCTTGGAAACATCATTCAGGTGTCTCTCAAAGTCAAGGGCCACTGGCTGCTGCAGGTGCCTGAGGGTAGCGGGTTATGACCTCCTAGACAGGGGCTCCATCAACCTAGGGCAATTCAGGGGAAAGTAGTGCAGCTGTGAGTACTTCGTGACGGAGCGGGGGAGGGCTGCACCCCTGACCGGGATGTGGGCAGCCACTGCAGCTTGCCTCTGCCTCGTGTGCCAGGCGCTCGGCTGCATTCTCTTTCACCTGTGCCATCGTGGCCGCACTTACTCTCATTCTGCAGGAGAAACAGAAGCTCCAAATACTCAAGTCATTTTTCTCCCCAGAGTTTCAGAGCCCCTTCTGCTCCTGGCAGAAGGACAGAGGGGCAGAAGTTGTGTGACTTCAAAGGCCGGGTAGGGTTGCTAACGTTACCAAATAAAAGCACAGGATGGCCAGTTAAATTTGAACTCCAGGTAAACAGAGTCAATTTTTAGTACACGCATGTCCCGGCTAATATTTGGGACATGCTTATACTAAAAAATTGTTTGTTATCTGGAATTCAAATTTAACTGGGTGCCCTGTATTTTGTCTGGCAACCCTGAAGCCCGTGGTATCAGGCCGCCCTCTGCCACCATTGGCGACTCAAGAAACAGAGGCCAGGTGGTGTGAATTACGCAGAATGCCAGGCAGTGGAGGCAAATGCACCATGTGCAGTTGAAATGCACACGAATGCTTTCCCGCTTTGCAGGGGAGGGGAGCTACTGGTTTTGTCTGTGATCAAGGATGTAACTGTGGGCTCATCCCCACATGTGTGAAGCGATCCCCTTCCAACGCAGAAGCTCCGGCGCCTGCACGAGCCAGCCGGGAGGCAGCCTCGGTTTCCCTCCACCTCGGCGCGAGGGAGCCCTTACTAAATCCTGTTTCTCCCCCTCCATCGATCACTCCAGACACTCCCGCTCCGACGCTTGTGCATCTCAACTCCAGCCTCTGCACAAAGGGGAAGCCCGAGACGCAGACACCGCACAAAGCTTTGCGGGCTTGGTGGAGGAGGCGCCCTCCTTGCCCACGTCCCCTCGAGAGCCGCCCGCGCGCCTGATGTAACCAATGGCACCCGCGGCAAACCATTTCCAGTGCCCTTTGCCACTCCCCCCCAGAGGCATTTCGGCTCGTGGAGCACCACGGTAGGGAGGGATGGAGTGTGCTCCGGAGGCTCACCGAGGCAGCCGTGAAGCGCGGCTAAAATTAAATCAGACTGAACATATTGTTCGCGGAAACCTTAGCAGAGCATGAGTCATGGTGGTGAAGTGCATCACACAGCCTCAGAATTCCCATTTATATTAGGTTTATTTGGGGTCTTTATGCTTTGGCTCAGGATCTCTTGCTCCTCTCCCCTCCCCCGCCCCGCACTGATTCTCCCTCTTTGGGGGAAAGCCTCAAGCCTATGGTGGCTAAGGGTCCAGCTGGGCTGCCAGGAAGCAGAGCAGGGTGGGCGCCTGGCGGGTACCAAGGGAATCAGCTCACCAGCGCCAGAGGTGGATGCCCCGGGGCCACCAGGAAAGAAAAGTTGGGGAAATCTGGCCATTTCGACAAATGCTAGCATCTCAATTTTTTTTTTTTTTTTAAGTGAAATTCGGTGAGAGGCAAGAGGTTGAAACTCCAGGTTAAAATGAACTTGCCAGGTCCTTGTGCAGTTTTTGGTTAACTCGGCCTCCAGACAGCTCAGCCCAGTGAGCACACGCTCACTGCCTCACAGCCGTCTCCACAGACCACTTACCAGCTGCATGACCTGGGGCAACCGGCTTCATCTCTCTGTGTCCATGAAATACAAGTGATGATAATAATATTCACCTCTAGGGTGGCTGCGAAGATTACTGAGTTAATATGCGTGAAGTACTTAGCACTTGGCTCAAAGGAAATGCTAACGTGTGAGCTTTCACCACCATCACCGCCACCACGCCCCCCAGCAGCGGACACTCGGTGGCACTGCCGGGCACTGGGGGAGCAGGGCCACACGTGCTTTACAGACAGCCACAGGCCAGAGACCTGGCAGAGGTAGGATTCACAGGCTGTGGGAGCCACAGGGCCTTCCCCTGCAACCTGTCCGGTCAAGCTGGTTGCGGGCGAGGAAATGCATCTCACGCACGTTAGCAACCCAGTGCAGCAGAGCCATCTTCTGACTCCCCATCCAGTGCTCTTCCATGTGTTCCCTGGGGGGCCCTGCTGCACTGACACCGCTGGAGAGGGAAGCAGGTTTCGCACCTTGGGAGACTTGCAGTGCAGGCGGGTGAAGAGGGACCACCTGCCACTTTGAGCCACACCAGGTTGTGTAGGCAGAGTCCCCACAACCACGAGGCAACCACCCTCATCACTCAGCACATGTTCAGGCGCTACAGCAAGTTCCAACACTGTCACCTCATTCGGATCCTCACACCAAACGCAGGGGGCTAGTGGCGGGGGGGAGGGGGTGCCCCGCTCTGTGGATTCCCTGGGAGCTTTAGAATGAAGAGCTATTTCATCTACTCAGACCCAACATGTAAGTGGCCTCAGGGATCCCCAACTTTTTCCATTGGGGATCTTTTTACTATCACCCCATGTTCCCTATGCTTTGAAAGATTTTATCTACCATGCTGCAAGTAATAAGTTAATTTTTTCTTCTGTAATTTATTAATTGGAGACCTGAAGTTTCTGTGCAAGGGATAAATGCTGTTCCCAAGATGAGGAGCTGGGATTCCTGCCAAAAGCAAAGAAATGTGACATTTTTATTGGCCCAAGATGACTTATCAAAGCTCCATGAACAGTCTCTGGAAGGCTTTATAAAATGACAACAACTCATGGACTCCTGTTAAGATGACTGCCCTCTGATCCCAGGATGGCAGTTTAAGCCCCCCAGGATAATGGCTAGGCAAGGACCCAAAGAAGCAGCAGTGTGGAAGAGGAAGGGACCTAATTGCTGATGCTGGGAACAGGGCCTCGAGCCTATGCCCAAGGCAGAGACTACCCACTCTGATAACTTGGGGCCCTCTTCCCTTGGTGACAGCCCCAAAAGCCATAGGGGCCCCCAGAATGGCACCTTTCTAGACCTCTAGACACAGAGCCCAAAGCTCTGCCCCTGCCCTAAGATGCTCAGAGTCTAAGGGAGTGCCTCTCTAGTGGTAAAGACTCATTCTAGAAAGGCAGGAAATCCAGGGCCTTCCTAAGGGTCCTCCTGGAGAACACAGCCAACAGGCCTGCAGTTCTAGCCATACCAAGCCTGTGGAGCCACCCTTCCCACCTGAGATGCTCAGTTCTCGCTCATTAGACATGCACATACCTCACGGATGTACCCCAAGAGAGAGGGAGAGACCCTGACCCTAAGCTGACTTCAGCACGAGCCATGTTTATTTAGTTACAAATTCTTGGCTTTGTTCTAAACCTCTGGTATTGTGGAAAGACCCCTTGGATTAGAGTCAAAGGGACATCATTTTGATTTTCAATTTCATGAATTTATCTCTGCTACTTTGTCACTTCAAACTCTGTGAAAGGCTTAAAAATAAAACAAAACCTATACAACTTTAGGTTCCATTAGAAGTCGATTTATTCATAGTAGGTATTAATAAGGGGGAAAATGTAATGAATGGCAACTTAAACTAGAAAAAATGAATAAAACAACAATTTAATAAATATACACAGAGTAAGATGAGTAAGGTAAAATTGAGTCTATCAGTCAATTAACCAAAGTTGATTAAACTGAATTCACCCAAAAAAATACAAAGACTGTCAAAGTTAAAAATAAAAATCCAGGTGGATGCTGCTTAGAGGAAAAACATAAACTGACAAAGATCGAAAATAAGATGCCAAAAAGATACCAGAAAAAATGCCAACAAGAAGAAAGCAGGCCTTCCACCTTCCTTTTACCTCCCTGCTCCCCAGCCCATGCACTTAAAAAGAAGGTCATTGGAGTACACAGTGGAAAAGTGCCTATCTAAAACCTAAGGACCCAAGGCTGCGCCGTGCACTTGCGGGATCTCAGTTCCCCGAACAAGGACCCAATCTGGGTCACAGGAGTGAAAGCCTGGAATCCTAACCACTGGGCCACCAGGGAACTCCCACTTAATTTCTTGTCTTGAAAGCTCTTAATTTTAGTAACAATTTCCATGAGTAAGACAGTAATAAATCAGGAGATTGGTTCAAGATGGCAGAGTAGAAGGACATGCTCTCACTCCCTCTTTCGAGAACACCGGAATCACAACTAACTGCTGAACAATCATCGACAGGAAGACACTGGAACTCACCAACAAAGATACCCCACATCCAAGGACAAAGGAGAAGCCACAATGAGACGGTAGGAGGGGCACAACCACAATAAAATCAAATTCCATAACTGCTGGGTGGGTGACTCACAAACTGGAGAACACTTATACCACAGAAGTCCACCCACTGGAGTGAAGGTTCTGAGACCCACATCAGGCTTACCAATCAGGGGGTCTGGCAACGGGAGGAGGAATTCCTAGAGAATCAGACTTTGAAGGCTAGCGGGATTTGATTGCAGGACTTCGACAGGACTGGGGGAAACAGAGACCCCATTCTTGGAGGGCACATACAAAGTAGTGTACGCATCGGGACCCAAGGGAAGGAGCAGTGACCCCATAGGAGACTGAACCAGACCCACCTGTTAGCGTTGGAGGGTCTCCTGCAGAGGCATGGGGTGGCTGTGTGTCACTATGAGGACAAAGACACTGGCAGCAGGAGTCCTGGGAAGTACTCCTTGGTCTGAGCCCTCCCAGAGTCCGCCATTAGCCCCACCAAAGAGCCGGGGTAGGCTCCAGTGTTGGATCGCCTCAGGCCAAACAACCAACAGGGAGGGAACCCAGCCCCACCCATCAGCAGACAGGCGGATTAAAGTTTTACTGAGCTCTGCCCACCAAAGCAACAGCCAGCTCTACCCACCACCAGTCCCTCCCATCAGAAAACTTACACAAGGCTCTTAGACAGCCTCACCCACCAGAGGGCACACAGAAGAAGCAAGAAGAACTACAATCCTGCAGCCTGTGAATCAAAAACCACATTCACAGAAAGATAGACAAGATGAAAAGGCAGAGGGCTATGTACCAGATGAAGGA
>NC_041234.1:3182662-3183260 GCF_002837175.3 Physeter macrocephalus | reverse complement strand
CTGGCAACGGGAGGAGGAATTCTTAGAGAATCAGACTTTGAAGGCTAGCGGGATTTGATTGCAGGACTTCGACAGGACTGGGGGAAACAGAGACCCCATTCTTGGAGGGCACATACAAAGTAGTGTACGCATCGGGACCCAAGGGAAGGAGCAGTGACCCCATAGGAGACTGAACCAGACCCACCTGTTAGCGTTGGAGGGTCTCCTGCAGAGGCATGGGGTGGCTGTGTGTCACTATGAGGACAAAGACACTGGCAGCAGGAGTCCTGGGAAGTACTCCTTGGTCTGAGCCCTCCCAGAGTCCGCCATTAGCCGCACCAAGGAGCCGGGGTAGGCTCCAGTGTTGGATCGCCTCAGGCCAAACAACCAACAGGGAGGGAACCCAGCCCCACCCATCAGCAGACAGGCGGATTAAAGTTTTACTGAGCTCTGCCCACCAAAGCAACAGCCAGCTCTACCCACCACCAGTCCCTCCCATCAGAAAACTTACACAAGCCTCTTAGACAGCCTCACCCACCAGAGGGCAGACAGAAGAAGCAAGAAGAACTACAATCCTGCAGCCTGTGGAACAAAAACCACATTCACAGAAAGATAGACA
>NC_041234.1:3179268-3180684 GCF_002837175.3 Physeter macrocephalus | reverse complement strand
ACTTACACCATTGGACAGATCATCCAAACAGAAAATTAATAAGGAAAGAGAAGCTTTAAATGACACAACAGACCAGATAGATTGAATTGATATTTATAGGGCATTCCATCCAAAAACAGCAGATTACACTTTCTTCTCAAGTGTGCACGGAACATTCTCCAGGATAGATCACATCCTGAGTCACAAATCAAGCCTCAATACATTTAAGAAAACTGACATCATATCAAGCATCTCTTCTGACCACAACGTTCTGAGATTAGAAATGAATTACAGGGAAAAAAACGTAAGAAACACAAACACACGGAGGCTAAAAACAGTACGCTACTAAATAATCAAGAGATCACTGAAGAAATCAAAGAGGAAATAACAAAATACCTAGAGACAAACGATAATGAAAGCACAATGAACACCATGATCAAGTAGGGTTTATCCCAGGAATGCAAGGTTCTTCAATATATGCAAATCAATCAATGTGATACACCATATTAAAAAACTGAAGGAGAAAAAGCATATGATCATCTCAATAGATGCAGGAAAATCTTTCAACAAAATTCAACACCCATTTATCATAAAAATCCTGCATAAAGTAGGCATAGAGGGAACTTAACTCAGCATAATAAAGGCCATATATGACAAACCCACAGCCAACATCGTTCTCAATGGTGAAAAACTGAAACCAATTCCTCTAAGATCAGGAACAAGACAAGGTTGTCCACTCTCACCACTATTATTCAACATAGTTCTGGAAGTTTTAATCACAGCAATCAGAGAAGAAAATAAAATATAAAAGGAATTCAAATCGGAAAAGAAGTAAAGCTGTCATGGTTTGCAGATGACATGATACTATACATAGAGAATCCTAAAGATGCTACCAGAAAACTCCTAAAGCTAATCAATTAATTTGGTAAGGTAGCAGGGTACAAAAGTAATGCTCAGAAATCTCGTGCATTCCTGTACACTAATGATGAAAAATCTGAAAGAGAAATTCAGGAAACACTCTCATTTACCACTGCAACAAAAAGAATAAAATACCTAGGAATAAACCCACCTAGGGAGAGAAAAGACCTATAGGCAGAAAACTATAAGACACTGATGAAAGAAATTAAAGATGATACCAACAGATGGCAAGATATACCATGTTCCTGTATTGGACGAATCAATATTGTGAAAATGACTTTACTACCCAAAGCAATCTACAGATTCAATGCAATCACTATCAATCCCTATCAAATTACCAATGGCATTTTCTACAGAAGTGGAACTAAAAATCCTAAAATTTGTATGGAGACACAAAAGACCCCGAATAGCCAAAGCAGTCTTGAGGGAAAAAAGCAGAGCTGGAGGAATCAGACTCCCTGACTTCAGACTATACTACAAAGCTACAGTAATCAAGACAATATGGTACTGGCACAAAAA
>NC_041234.1:3173979-3178573 GCF_002837175.3 Physeter macrocephalus | reverse complement strand
ACTATACACAAAAATAAACTCAAAATGGATTTGAGACCTAAATGTAAGACTGGACACTATAAAACTCCTAGAGGAAAACAAAGGAAGAACACTCTTTGACATAAATCACAGCAAGATCTTTTTTGATCCACCTCCTAGAGTAATGGAAATAAAAACAAAAAAAAACAAGTGGGACCGAATGAAACTTAAAAGCATTTGAAAAGCAAAGGAAACTAGAAACAAGACAAAAAGACAACCCTCAGAATGGGAGAAAATACTTGCAAACGAATCAGTGGACAAAGGATTAATCTCCAAAATATATAAACAGCTCATGCAGCTCAATATTAAAGAAACAAACAATGCAATCAAAAATGGGCAGAAGACCTAAATAGACATTTCTCCAAAGAGGATGACCAAAAAGCACATGAAAAGCTGCGCAACATCACTAGTTATTAGAGAAATGCATATCAAAACTACAGTGAGGTATCACCTCACACCAGTTAGAATGGGCATCATCAGAAAATCTACAAATGCTGGCGAGGGTGTGGAGAAAAGGGAACCTTCTTGCACTGTTGGTGGGAATGTAAATTGATACAGCCAGTATGGAGAACAGTATGGAGGGTGCTTAAAAAACTAAAAATAGAATTACCATATGACCCAGCAATCCCATTACTGGGCATATACCCAGAGAAAACAGTAATTCAAAAAGACACATGCACCCCAATGTTCACTGTGGCACTATTTACAATAGCCAAGACATGGACGAAAACTAAGTATCCATCGACAGATAAATGGATAAAGAAGATATGGTATATATACACAGTGAAATATTACTCAGAGAATGTCCCTATGCAGCAACAAAGACCCAACACAGGCAAAAAAAAAAAAAAAATGGAGAAGAAAACAGGAATACCAGAGGTAAGAAGAAAATTAAGGCTCAAACACTAAACAGGATCAAAAAGGAACACTGTGTATGATAAAAATACACATTTAAGAATATATCATCTTTGGGGCTTCCCCGGTTGCGTAGTGGTTAAGAATCCACCTGCCAGTGCAGGGGACATGGGTGCGAGCCCTGGTCCAGGAAAATCCCACATGCCAGAGAGCAACTAAGCCCATGCGCCACACCTACTGAGCCTGTGCTCTACAGCCTGCGAGCCACAACTACTGAGCCTGCGTGCCACAACTACTGAAGCCCACGAACCTAGAGCCCGTGCTCCGCAACAAGAGAAGCCACCGCAATGAGAAGCCCGCGCACCACAACGTAAAGTAGCCCCTGCTCACCACAACTAGAGAAAGCCCACGTGCAGCAACAAACACCCAATGCAGCCAAAAATAAAAAAAATTTTTAAAAAGAACATATCGTCTTTATAAACTTCTGTGCATTAAATAACATAGATGCTAAAATCACAAGGCAAAGAAACCAAACTACAGAAATGCAAATAGAATAAAAATGCAGTGTTAGTGGGATGCTTCAATTCACCTCTTTCAGAACTATATACATCTAATAAGGAAAAAGTTAGTAGAAGCATAGATGAAATGATTGATGCAACTACTAAATTGGGGTAACAAATACATAAAGAGCCTGACATTCTTCAAATGGAAAAAGTACATTTTGTTTGTATGTACGTGAAACATTTACAGAAATACGTCAGGGACATGGTGATGAAGAAAATCTTATTAAATCTGTAAGAAATAATGAAAGAGTGACATTTAAAAATATGAACTATTTTAAATGTGGAAAGAAACATTCCACTAGAAACCCCTTAAAGAGGAAACTAAAAGGGGAATTATTGCCTAGAAACTAATGAAAAAGGGAACATTTCATACTGAAACTTACAGGACACAGTGAAAGCAGGGCTTAGAGGAAAATTTATTGCCTTAAATGTCTTCATTGTTTTATTTAAAATTACTTATTTATTTATTTTTGGCTGCATTAGGTCTCCATGGCTGCGCACTGGCTTTTTTCTAGTTGTGGTGAGCAGGGGCTGCTCTTCGTTGAGGTGCGTGGGCTTCTCATTGCGGTGGCTTCTCTTGTTGCAGAGCACGGGCTCTAGGCATGCAGGCTTCAGTAGTTGCAGCATGCAGGCTCAGTAGTTGTGGCTCATGGGCTGTAGAGCACAGGCTGAGTAGTTGTGGCGCATGGGCTTAGTTGCTCTGCAGCATGTGAGATCTTCCTGGACCAGGGCTCCAACCCCCGTCCCCTGCATTGGCAGGTGGATTCTTAACCGCTGCGCCACCAGGGAAGCCCCTTCATTATTTTTTAAAATGTCTAGAAATGAAAGACCTATACCAATCTTAAAAAATTAGAAAAAGAACAGCAAAATAATGAACAGAAATCAGAAGAGAATATTAGTACAGGTAAAAGCTCTAACAGTGAACAAATACGCCTCTCCCAAAATAGTTCAAAGGAAAAATAAATGCAAAAGCTGGAACTTAAAAAAGACAAGCTATAGTGTCTTGCAAGCCCCCTTGCAAGGCAGATCAAGGGAAAAAGAAAGCAGCAGAAGTTCACAAGAGGAGGAATAAGAAAGATGACAAAAACACAGATTTAGTGGAAATTAAAAGAACTATAAGAAACAGCATCTTTCTTTCTTTTTATTACTTTTAAATTTTTTTAATTTTTAATAATAACTTTTTATTTTAATAACTTTATTTTATTTTATTTTTTCTTTCTTTCTTTTATTCTCCCTTTTATTCTGAGCCATGTGGATGACAGGATCTTGGTGCTCCAGCTGGGCATCAGGCCTGTGCCTCTGAGGTGGGAGAGCCGAGTTCAGGACACTGGTCCACCAGAGACAACTATCAAAAATTAAATACAAAGAAAAAATATTAAAAGCAGCAGGGGAGAAACAACAAGTAACATGCAAGGGGGTGCCTCTGAGGTGGGAGAGCCGAGTTCAGGACACTGGTCCACCAGAGACCGCCCGGCCCCACATAATATCAAATGGCGAAAATCTCCCAGAGGTCTCCATCTCAACGCCAAGACCCAGCTCCACTCAATGACCGCTGACAGGGTCTTGGTGCTCCAGCTGGGTGTCAGGCAGGTGCCTCTGAGGTGGAAGAGCCAAGTTCAGGACATTGGTCTACCAGAGACCTCTTGGCTCCACGTAATATCAAACGGCGAAAGCTTTCCCAGAGATCTCCATTTCAACTCCAAGACCCAAATCCAATGACCAGCAAGCTACACTGCTGGACACCGTATGCCAAACAACTAGCAAGACAGGAACACAACCCCACCCATTAGCAGAGAGGCTGCCTAAAATCATAAGGTCAGAGACACACCAAAACACACCAACGGACGTGGTCCCGCCCACCAAAACCATAACAAACCCAAAACAATTAAGAAAATGGTAATAGGAACATACATACCGAGAATTACGTTAAATGTAAATGGATTAAATGCTCCAACCAAGAAACATAGACTGGCTGAATGGCTACAAAAACAAGACCCGTACATATGCTGCCTACAAGAGACCTACTTCAGACCTAGGGACACATTCAGACTGAAAGTGAGGGGATGGAAAAAGATATTCCATGCAAATGGAAATCAAAAGAAAGCTGGAGTAGCAATTCTCATATCAGACAAAATGGAGTTTAAAATAAAGACTATTACAAGAGACAAAGAAGGACACTACATAATGATCAAGGGATCAATCCAAGAAGAAGCTATAATAATTGTAAATATTTATGCACCCAACATAGGAACACCTCAATACATAAAGCAAATGCTAACAACCATAAAAGGGGAAATCTGGGCTTCCCTGGTGGCGCAGTGGTTGAGAATCCGCCTGCCGATGCAGGGGACACGGGTTCATGTCCCGGTCCGGGATGATCCCACATGCCGCGGAGCAGCTGGGCCCGTGAGCCATGGCTGCTGAGCCTGTGCGTCTGGAGCCTGTGCTCCTCAACGGGAGAGGCCACAAAAGTGAGAGGCCCGTGTACCACAAAAAAAAAAAAAAAAAAGAATATTGGGGAAGTCATCACCAGAAATGTACCTCCACCTTAGTACCAGCCCATGTGTGTTATGCTCTATCTTCTGGTTGGATCATGTCCTGCACAGATGGACTCTTGCTTTCATGATTTGTGCTCTGATATGGACAGGTAGCACTAACAACTGTCATGACACCATGGTAAATGTTGTTACACGTTTCCCTCCTTTGGAGTTGCGTTCCAGGGCAGTGCAATGGGCAGAATCCTGGCCCCCCCAACGATGGGTATGCCTTATCCTTGGAACCTGAGATTATGTTACGTAGAAAGAGAGACACTGCAGGATTGGAGGTCATTCTGGGTTATCTGGGCCCAGTCTGATCACATGAGCCCTTAAAGGAGAAGAACCTTTCCCAGCTGAAGTACGAAAGATGAGACTCAAGATGCGGCAGGGAAGATTCAAAGCAGGAGGAGAACTAGTACTTTTTATAGCATTGGAGACAGACTCAAGAAAAAAAGGGAGAAGACTCAAATCAATAGAATTAGAAATGAAAAAGGAGAAGTTAACAACTGACACTGCAGAAATACAAAGGAGCATGAGAGATTACTACAAGCTACTATATGCCAACAAAATGGACAACCTGGAAGAAATGGACAAATTCTTAGAAGAGCACAATCTTCCAAG
>NC_041234.1:3173175-3173775 GCF_002837175.3 Physeter macrocephalus | reverse complement strand
AGAAAGAAAACTACAGGCCAATATCACTGATGAACATAGATGCAAAAATCCTCAACAAAATACTAGCAAACAGAATCCAAGAGCACACTAAAGGGATCATACACCATGATCAACTGGAGTTTATTCCAGGAATGCAAGGATTCTTCAATATACGCAAATCAATCAATGTGATACACCAGATTAACAAATTGAAGAATAACATCCAAATGATCATCTCAATAGATGCAGAAAAAGCTTTCAACAAAATTCAACTCCCATTTATGATAAAAACCCTCCAGAAAGTAGGCATAGAGGGAACTTACCTCAACATAATAAAGGCCATATATGACAAACCCACAGCCAACCTCGTCCTCAATGGTGAAAAACTGAAAACATTTCCTCTAAGATCAGGAAAAAGACAAGGTTTCCCACTCTCACCACTATTATTCAACATTGTTTTGGGAATTTTAGCCACAGCAATCAGAGAAAAAAAAGAAATAAAAGGAAACCGAATCAGAAAAGAAGTAAAGCTGTCACTGTTTGCAGATGACATGATACTATACATAGAGAATCCTAAAGACGCTACCAGAAAACTACTAGAGCTAATCAATGAATTTGGTA
>NC_041234.1:3168597-3172057 GCF_002837175.3 Physeter macrocephalus | reverse complement strand
TATCACCTCACACCAGTCAGAATGGCCATCATCAAAAAATCTACAAACAATAAATGCTGGAGAGGATGTGGAGAAAGGGGAACCCTCTTGCACTGTTGGTGGGAATGTAGATTGATACAGCCACTATGGAGAACAGTATGGAGGTTCCTTAGAAAACAAAACAGAACTACCATACGACCCAGCTATCCCACTTGTAGGCATATACCCTGAGAAAACCATAATTCAAAAAGAGTCATGTACCACAGTGTTCATTGCAGCTCTATTTACAATAGCCAGGACATGGAAGCAACCTAAGTGTCCATCAACAGATGAATGGATAAAGAAGATTTGGCACATATATACGGGGAGGGGGAAGGGTAAACTGGGACAAAGTGAGAGAGTGGCAAGGACATATATACACTACCAAATGTAAAACAGATAGCTAGTGGGAAGCAGCCGCATTGCACAGGGAGATCAGCTCAGTGCTTTCTGACCACTTAGAGGGGTGGGATAAGGAGGGTGGGAGGGAGGGAGACGCAAGAGGGAAGAGATATGGGGATATATGTATAGCTGATTCACTTTGTTATAAAGCAGAAACTAACAACAACAACAAAAAGATGGCCAGCCATGGAACACAACTGTCTAGGGGTCCAGACTTCAGAATATGAAAAACCATGCTATGTCTTGCCCATAGCATATTATAACAAAATGGGACCTAGTGGTTTTTTAACTTATCAGCTTCTCTATTTATAAGCTGGGGATGATAAAAACGCCCATGTTATGACATTAGAAATCTTATGAGTCATTGACATAAAAAATACAGTAATGCATAAGAAAAAACAGCAACAAGTAAATGTGAACAATATACAGGAAATGGATGATTTCTTCACAAAACTGAAGCCACCGAAATAGACCAACTATCAAGACCATTTACCATGAACGAGATTGAAAAGGAGAGTAGCTGTCCACCATGAAAAAGATACCAAGACCACCTAAGCCCACAGCTGAATTTTATCTAACCTTTTGTGGACAAATGAGTCTGACGCTCTTTGCACCTGCTTTTCTCAAACTGAATGTGTACACAAGTGATGTAGGGCTCCTGTCAAAATGCCTATTTGGATCCATTAGGTCTGAGATGGGCCCAAGACTCTGCATTTCTAACCAGTTCCCAGGGGAGGCGGATGCTGTTGGTTTATGGACCCCACTTTGAGTAGCAAGGATCTAACTATTTCAGGCAGTAGGAAGAAAGATATAAGGTTCTCCAGTTCCCCACAAGGCCAGCATAACTTATATACCAAAACCAGACAAAGCTAATTTCAACAATAACACATTCTCAACCTCAATTTCATTTATAAATATAGATGCAAATTCTAAAAACATAGTAGCAAATAGACTCAGATATGAAATTAAAAAATTAGAAAGTGCTTCAATATGAAGAAACCTAGCAATATGAGTCTTTTTTTTAATTAAAAAAAAATTTATTTACTTTTGTCAGATATGAAATTAAAAAATTAGAAAGTGCTTCAATATGAAGAAACCTAGCAATATGAGTCTTTTTTTTAATTAAAAAAAATTTATTTACTTTTGGCTGCATTGGGTCTTTGTTGCTGCACGCGGGCTTTCTCTAGTTGTGGCGAGCGGGAGCTACTCTTCGTTGCGGTGCCCAGGCTTCTCTTGTTGCGGAGCACAGGCTCTAGGAGCACAGGCTTCAGTAGTTATGGCTTGTGGGCTCTAGAGCGCAGGCTCAGTAGTTGTGGCGCACGGGCTTAGCTGCTCCGTGGCATGTGGGATCTTCCCGGACCAGGGCTTGAACCCGTGTCCCCTGCATTGGCAGGCGGATTCTCAACCACTGCACCACCAGGGAAGCCCACAATATGAGTCTTTATATCAAAAAACTAAGAGAAAATATAAGCATATTAATAGATGCTAAAAGCAGCCATTCCTAATTAAAACTTTAAGGAAAATAGGAATAGAAGGAAACTAAGGATATTCATCAAAAACCAACAACAAAAATTATTTTAAATGTCAAAACACTAAAAATATTTAATTAAAATCAAGGATGATACAGGGATGCACACTAACACCATTATTATCATTTTTTTTTTGTGGTATGCGGGCCTCCCTCTGTTGTGGCCTCTCCCTTTGCGGAGCACAGGCTCCGGACGCGCAGGCTCAGCGGCCATGGCTCACGGGCCCAGCCGCTCCGCGGCATGTGGGATCCTCCCAGACCGGGGCGCGAACCCGGTTCCCCTGCATCGGCAGGCGGACGCGCAACCACTGCGCCACCAGGGAAGCCCAAACACTGTTATTATTTAACACTGCTTTAAGGCCGTAGTAGTTCTCAACCCCGGATGCCCATAAGAATCATCTGGAAAGCTTTCCAAAATATATACCAATTCAATCTCTGACCATAGGGGCCTGGCACTAGAATTTTTTTTAAAAGCTTTCTGGCTGATGTTAATGCATCCTGGGGTAAGAACCACCGTCTTAGAGGTGTCATCAAATGCAACATGTAAAGAAAATAAAACAGGTATAATCTTTGGGAAAGAAGTGTAGGGTTGCCAGACAAAATACGGAACACCCAGTTAAATTTGAATTTCAAATGAACAATGAATACATTTTTAGGATAAGTATGTCCCATGCAATATATATTTCTAGACATTCTTATTCTAAAAAATTATTGTTTATCTGAAATTCATATTTAACTGGGCATTCTGTATTTTTGTTTCCTATCTTTGGTAGCCTTGAAAGAAGATATATAAATTAGATCTGTTTGCTGATACTATAACTGCCTACACTGAAAACCCAAGAAACACTATTAAAAAACTTTTAAAATTAATAACAATATTTGGTAAGAAGGCTGGATATCAGATATATCACAATAAGACATAGCATTTTTTACTCTAACAATAACTACCTAGAAATGCAAATGGGGATAAGTTTTTCATTTATAATAGTGGCCAAAAATGATAAAATATTTAGGAATAAATTTAATATGAGAAACAGACCCATAAAAGGAAACTTAAAATATTCTATTAAAAGACAGAAAACAGGGACTTCCCCGGTGGTCCAGTGGTTAAGACTCTGCCTTCCACTGCAGGGGGCACGGTTTCGATACCTAGTCAGGGATGCCTCATGGTGTGGCCGGGAAAAAAAAAAATTGTATTAAGAAAAAAAAAGCAGGATGGCTGAATAAAGGGTGATCCTTCATAGCACTGAATTATAATAGCCATTAAAAAGAATAAATTAATGGACAAAAACATTCATGGCAGCACTGTCCATAACCCCAAAGCCTATCAGTAGTAGAATGGATAAATTCTGGTATATTCACACAATAGGATATTATTCAGTAACCAGAATGAACAAACTATAACTACATACATTACGAATGTCATAAATATATCATTAAAAAGGAGTATGGGGCTTCCCTGGTGGCGCAGTGGTTGAGAGTCCGCCTGCCGATGCAGGGGACACGGCTTCG
>NC_041234.1:3149168-3168509 GCF_002837175.3 Physeter macrocephalus | reverse complement strand
GAGCCATGGCCACTGAGCCTGCGCGTCCGGAGTCTGGGCTCCGCGGTGGGAGCGGGCACAGCTGTGACAGGCCCCCGTACCGCAAAAAAGAAAATAAATAAATAAATAAATAAAATTACAGTTTACAGGGATCTCAACTAGGTATTGTTGGTTGAGAAAAGCAGAATGCAGAAAATTATGTATACTAAAATACCATTTTTATAGGGCATATAACAACCACCTTGATTATGTAGTACTGTACATGTAAATATATGCATATATGAGGACATATTTAGCTCTATATAGGTCTATATGGGACAGATAAAAATATGGAAGGCCATATAGGAAATTAACATGACTTCCCTAGGTGAGGATCATGCTTATGTTGGGGGAGGAAAGGTAGAAGAAAAAAAAGCATGCCCCTGTTTTTTAAAGATTGTATAATATGATCCCATTTATGTTAAAAAAAACAGTAAAGAAGAAAATTATTTAGAAATAAGTTCTAACAAAGTTTAAAAATTGAGACCCAGTAAATGACACATGTTGCATAATTCAAGCCCCATGGCATATTATGAACACTGGCCAGGTAAAAATATGAAGTCTCAAGATTATTAACAAATAGCAGTGGATACAAAAAGTCTATTTCTCAGCTTTTAGCAATATGGTGGACTCAGACAACCTGAACATTCTTTTACTATAATCACCTAGAAGTACTGAGTAAAATGTAACATAATTACATTTAAAGGTACAGCTAAGGTCACAAAAAAATAAAAGCAAATCCCCAGGTGCCAAAAACAAAGAGGGAAGTGAAAAAGCACAGGGGTAAGTGCTTGAGCTACTAGCGGGTATTTGTCTCTAGAACCTAGGGGTTTGGGGTTAATTCCCACACAGGGGTAGCAAATGAAGCTTCCGGCTTTGGGAGGTAGGGAATTGGAACTGAGAACTTTATATAAAGCCAAGACCCTCAAAAGACTATTCTGTTTATGAAAGGATTTAAAAACAAGAGAGACCACAGGACACAGGGATTTGGGTGGGATTAAAAAAAGAAAAGCTCTCCGAGAATTCAAAACCACAGGACCTCAATTCACATCACTTTTACTCTACCCACATAGTGCAGAAACTGCAGACGAAAAAGTAATGGAAGAATTATTCCTCAAGCAGTGATACTCCTGACACACAAAGCAGAAGCAAACAAAAAATTTCTCTGAAGAGATGCTCCCACAACCCGAATACCACGGGATTTTCACAGAAAAAATATAATCCCTGCTAATAATGAGTTCATAATAAAAAATGTCAAAGCCCCTGAGTGAACAATCCAACCTGTTCAAGTCTGCACATACAAGAAACATCCATTTCTACCCCCATGAGCTCCAAATACAGAGAGAGAAACAGAAAGAAATTATAAAAGAAATACACATAAAATGACTGAAGACTAGAAAGGAAGCAATCAGATCTTAAGAACAGAACTAAACCCTATGAAATTACGAACTTTTAGGGAATATATGGAACTTTTAGAGAATATAATTGATTCTCATTATTTGCGGTAGTTATGTTCTATATAATCGCTATATAATGAATTAGTGAATACTGAAGCATCGCTCCTTTGCGAAATACAGGGTTTGGTCCTAGCAAGCCTACGGTCACAACATTTCAGTCGGCTGATGAGTAACATAACCTTGTTTTATGTGTGCTTCTGTTTAAAGACAACTTATTTAATATATATTGTTGATTCATTAACACTGAACTCACAGCAGCACTGTAACTCAGGCCTGAGTGAACCTTACCTAATACACGTATTTTCTTCTTAAGGCACCTCACAGCCTTCTTGCATTTAGGAACACTAGACAGTACTTCAGCACTACATATGGGGCTATTTTAAACACCGAGATCGCCAACAAAAAGCATAAAAATGCAAAAAAACAAGGCATTAAATACACCTCAAAAAGGTCACTTGTTTACAGTATGAGAGCAGACACAAGAAGGCAGAACGTCACCTTGTCCCACCACAGCTGGGAATGTGTACAACTCAAAATAAACTCACTCCTTTGCACATGACCACCGTAAATATTCATTTTGGGTTACACATAAATTTTAGAGAGTAGGTGAGTATGCAAATACAAAATTCGCAAATAAGGATCCACTGTATCTTTATGGTATTTCCAGAGTTGGAAAGGATATTTTTGTTCTTAGACAAGATGCAAAAAGCACGAATTATAAAGGAAAAGACTGATAAATTGAAATAAAATAAATTGAAATTTAAAACTTAGTTGAAAACATATGTCAGAAAGAAAGTGAGAAATCAAGTCACAGACTGGGATAAGCTATCTGCTTCCCAAATCAAGAACAGAGAATTCGTACCAAGAAGGGTTTTAAAGTTCCCAGACATCAGTAAGACAAAGACAAATAGCTATTAGAAAAATGAGCAAAGGATAAGAATAAGCATTTTCTTAGAAAACAGACTGACCAACAAACTAATGAAAAGATGCTCAATCTCATTTGCAATTAAGAAATATAAATTAAAAATATTTCACAACTCTCTCTATATAAATTTTAAAAATATATACATATACGTATATATACATACTTTGTAAAGCTGAAGTGTGGTTAAGCACAACTCGTGTCAGGCATAAGTTTACAACATTAAATGATAATCTTTAGTAAAATCAAAGGACGTTTTTAGGTAAAATTTCCAACAAAGGCATATAATTAATTCCAGGGATTAGAAACCCGAGGGAGAAAATGAGAGTTGCAGGAGGAAGCCTGAGAATAAATAACCAAATGACATTCAGGAAGCAACAAAAAAAGACTCATCTGGTTCTGCCAGAGATTGGACGTTTCTTAAAACAACTATTCCGGGATGAGCAGTGGATTTTCACGTGAGATAATGCAGCAGAAGCTCTGCACACGTCAGCTTATACACATTCAGAGCACACGTCTTTTTAAAATTCTGTTTTTCCAGAACCACTCTCAGTACCAAATTCTGTATCAATCAGGGTTCAACCAGAGGCCAAACCAGTAGGAGATATATATATTTGTGCTTGTGTGTGTGTGTATAAACAGTTGAAGTGGCTTGTGCAAATGTGGGAGCTGGCTAAGCAGGCTCTGTAAGGCTATTGACACCATACCTGATTCCGGAGCTCGAAGTCCACAGGGCAGGCAGTCAGGGAAGATCCGGAGCAGGCTCAAACCCACAGGCACAAGCTGGCACCCCACAAGAATGGACTAAAGCGTGAGGCCTGGGTGAACTGAAGACGCCAGGGCCCTTCATCGTGGCGCTAAACACGCACACTGGGCCCGAGGAACCTCATCATGGAGCTAAACACACACACACCTGGCCCGAGAATCGCATCATGGCGCTAAACACACACACCTGGCCCGGGCAGCCATCACGGAGCTAAACACACACACCTGGCCCGGGCAGCCATCACGGAGCTAAACACACACAGTGGTCCCGGGAATCAGAGCAGCTAACAGGGGAGCCAGGGGAATGTAGAGCAATTGCAGGCCTAGCTGCTGCTTCAAGCCACAAGGTGAATCGGCAGCTCAGCAAGAGCATGTGGCAGCTACACAATGGTTGCCGCTTCTCTTTGCCTTCCAACTCTCTCAGGAATCTCCACTGTGGCCCACCTTAACCAGAAACATACAAGAAGGGGAATTCTGAGAAATGTAGTTCAGCCTAGCCAAACCGACACATTCTTTCATGGTTATGTGTCTCTTTAGACCCTCATATTGTTCTTGAGTTAGTATTAGTAAATTATATTTTTCCCCAGGAAAATTATGTACAATGACCAGAAAATGTAGTATCTTTGTTAACTGATTGCTTAGTATTTGAGAAATGTTTTGTGGTCTAATACATGATCAATTTTTATAAATGTTCCATAAGTGCTTGGAAATAATGTGTATTCTCTAAAACTGATTGCAGACTATACATACACAGACATGATCAGGTGGATTAACTGGGTTGTCCAATTTTCTATACACAAGTTTTTTATTTACGTGCTCAATTACTGACAGAGGTATATTAAAAATCTCCCTCTATCAATTTCTCCTAGTAGTTATGTCAATTTTTGCATTATCAATTTTAAAGCTCTAAGTTTTTAGATGCATATCAGTTTATAAACTATTATATCCTCCTGGTGAATCATTCCTTTTGGCGTTCAGTAATGACCTTTTTATCCCGAATGACACTATTCTTTGCCTTAAAGTGTATCCTGTCCAAAGTTAATATTGCTATGATTTTAATTATGCTCTTATTTTTCCTAACCTTGGGGTTCCTTTTTAAATTTATTTATTTTTGGCTGTGTTGGGTCTTCATTGCTGCAGACAGGCTTTCTCTAGTTGTGGCGAGCAGGGGCTACTCTCTTTTGCGGTGCACGGGCTTCTCATTGTGGTGGCTTCTCTTGTTGCAGAGCATGGGCTCTAGGTGCGCAGGCTTCAGTAGTTGCAGCACACAGGCTTCAGCAGTTGTGGCGCATAGGCTCAGTAGTTGTGGCTAGCGGGCTCTAGAGCACAGGCTCAGCAGTTGTGGCGCACGGGCTTATGTGCTCCACGGCACGTGGGATCTTCTTGGACCAGGGATCGAACCTGTGTCCCCTGCACTGGCAGGTGGATTCTTATCCACTGCGCCACCAGGGAAGTCCCCCCTGCCCCTGGGGTTTCTTTTACTTACTTGCCAGCTCAGCTATGCATTTTTAAAAGATATTCGTTACATGTGATCCATTATTTCTGGTGTGTGTAGCAGGATATCTAACCTGGCATATTCATAGATCTTGAAGTTCTCAAACTTCAAGAAAAAAATGAAACATATACTCACCTTCAAACAGAAATCTCTTATTATGTTTGATAGGCAATCAGAATGGCAGAATAAATTGCACAATGTATGCATCACCAAGGCCCCATCTTACCAGTGAAGGTGTCAAACCATATTAATTATAGGGCTCAATCTGAATGTACTCACTTTCTATCTCCAACAGACAAGAAATAAATACGCTTTTGCAAACAATACACTCCCACACTTCCCCCGAGATTCTGATATGGCCCCCATCCCTGAAGGTGGTTCCCCCACAGCTGAAAATCACTGGTTTATGATATCTCCAAAGAAGATTACAGTTTAAAGATGGAAATACTTTTAATAGTTTGGTATTCCTCCTCCCATCCCTCAACCACTCACAGATGTTGTACTTTCCTCTGGTATTCTGTGGGTTCTTTTCAATACGTTTATAAACTGCTCAGGTCTCCTGGTTAGGTGGCATCCAAGAGACCAACACTAGGCTCAAATCCAGTTTCTACCTGGCAGTGTGTGAGTCCCGCCACTGGAGCCAAATCCTATCAGCTGACATTTAACCTAGTCTTACCAATAGCAGTTTACTAGGGACTTCCAATACCCACATTACACACCTGCTCGTGGTGTGAATTGGGGTCTACTTTTCTCTACTACTGACTATGAATTTCAAGGGTCGTGGCAAAGATTGTGTCAGTGATTTGGGCCAACTGTTTACAAGGAGGGAAAGCCCTAATTCTTGTTAAGCAAACTTGGTGTCTGATTTATTCAACTTGTCAAATTTATGCACTACATAGAAAGCCTTTAAAAACTCATTAAAGTCAATGCTTCCATCTTTGTTTAAGTCCATCCTTTCGGCGAGCTCATCTAACTGGGAATCATCAATACAGACACTGTAGTGACTTTTGAAAAGTTTCCATATGCTACGAAATTCTTCCATGGAGATCAGGCCTAAAAGAATATAGGAGAAGGTCATGAGTGTTCATTTTAAGACCCACCTTAGAGAGGGGTGGGGAAAGCCATACTGACTGAATAGTCCCTATTAGCAGCTCACTAACATGCCTGACCATCGAGACACTGAAGGAAATGGAAAAGTAAGATTGTAAGTATGAGAAACAATATGTCACTTTCAACTACCAAGTGATCCTGAGATTATTCTAAAGCTGGAATGAGTGAACAGTGGAGGAATGGGGCGGGGGAGATTGTAGGTGTGGTACTATATGTAGTATAGAAATTACAAGATCTAAAATCTAAGGGAGAGGGACATGGAAGGAGGGCAGAGAGGAGAGCTACATCAAAGCAGAGGGAGAATTAACCCTGGGACTCAAAAAGAGGATTGCAAACAGTGGCTCTGCCATTTTCTATAGGCAGTAATTTGCTTTTGTGTTTTGATTATTGATTTTTTGGTATTCAATGGTCTCTGCAGTTGGGGATTATCTGATGATTTTAAGTTTGAAAATAAATAATTGCGCATCAAAGCTAAGCAGAAAATGAGTTCTTAGTCCCCAAAACAGAATCAGAACTCTAGGAATGATTTTTATTGCCAGGAATAACTATAATTTTTAAATGGACAGTGAATTATCTTTTCATCTGTGCTGGTGATTTATAAAAGGAGCTACTCTTGTCTGACTAATGGATACATAAGCCTATACCATATGGACTCGAATAGAGTCTGTGGCCAAACTAAAAAAAAAACAATAATATTAAACATGAGTTTATCCCTACCCCCCACCCCTGAGTTAAATCAAGTTTGGATGAAGAACGCAATAGATGAAAACAGAATTCTGGTTTAAAAGAAACAGACTAGCCTTTGCTTTCTATTGCTACTGAACCAATCAAAGTGAACCTACCTGAGTGATCAGAGTCAATGACATTAAAGATGATTTGCAGGTCAGATCGGTATCTGTACACTGTTTCAATCAGAGTAGGCTGAACCTAAAATAAAGACTAAGTGTTAAGACATATAGAATTTATAACAGATCAATTTTAGTAAAAGTAACAAACTCACACATGGTCAACAATTCGAAGTATGTGATTCAGATAGAAATTTGAGAAGGCAGGCCTTCCTTGGAGGCCCAATCCTCTTGAATCAGATAAAAGACCATGCTCTTGTGTTCTGTAGCGCCTGCAGTCTCTGTTCCTTAGGGGATGGGCCAAAGCGAATCTGTATGCCAGGCTCTGCACTGACAGCTTCTATGGATTATTTCATTCAGTCCTCAACAATAGCCCCAAGGAACAGAACTATTATTATGCCCATTTTACAGACTGGAAGACAGAAAGGTAAAGTAAGTTTCTCAAGGTTCACACAGCTGGTAAGTGGGATTTGAATCTTCGCCTGAAGCCAAGGCCTGGGAGCTTAGCCACCATGGTAAACTGTCTCTCAAGTGAAGCCAAAAGCCTCCTTTCTGTGGATATTTTAGTTTCCCACGTGCAGTTTTACTTCCCTTTTCCTGCTCAACTTCTCAACTCTCCTGCAAACAGTCACCCCAGTCCTAGTTCCCATCAGCTCACTTTCAGCCCAATATTATAACTAATTGCTGATGAGTTGTTAACTAATAAGTACTGGGGGTCTGACAACTCTCCCTGGGGTATACCCATTTTAATAAGAAATTCTAAATTTTAAAATTCTTTAAGGTATAAGATGTCATATCAGTAAGTCTATACTTACTGACAGTTAATAGGAGTATGTTGAGTATTTTAAAGAGTATTATATGAAAGAATAGATGTCATATATGCCCTTCTGCTGGACAGCACTTAAGAGAAGAATCACATATTTGACACAGATTTGCTTGCAGAAGACTTTTCTTCTTTTTTCGTTTTGCCTATCCTTAGAACGCACAAACTTCCTGAACAGATCACAATGTATCTGGAAGATCCCCCTTGGGTCTTTCCTAAGCGTGCCATGCCCACCCATTAGACGATTCCACTCCCAACTTCTCAAAGAACTAAGGAACTCTTATAAGTCGTCCAAAGGCAGTTTGACGCCAGCCAGGTTTTAGCCGGGGGCTGTGTTTCACTTACCTCTTTCACAGGTTTCTGAATGTGGATATCCTGGAAGCTGGACATGTAGTCAATATTTCCATCTTTGTCTGTGGTTACCAGATGTGAACTCAGGGATCTCCATGGCAAGTTCAGCCCCAAAACGTTCTCCATGGCAAAAGCCCACTGGCCCAAAGAAAGTTTTCCTAACAACAACAGCAACAAAGCCCATATAATTGGTTGATAATTTGATTAAAAATGCAACCTCATCAATGGAGCAAGCAGACAGCCTCGGTTTTGAGGCCTGGGTGCCTCTGCTCCTCTTTATGATGTGTCCTACCAGACGCCCCGACTCTGAGGGAGGAATAACCTTTGGGGTTCCGCAGATCTTTCCCTTACTGTTATGGGTAAGCAATCAGAATCTGGGCATACTAGATTTTTTCCCCTTTTTCTTATTAACAAAGTAAGGTATGTTTATAATAGAAGATTTGAAAACACAAAAGGATATAAAGGATAAAAGATTACTTTTATTTTGAACATTTGGGCATATTGTTCATGTCTCATTTTCCCAGGTAATATGCTTTCATCTCCTAAAATTATATGTAGTTTTTTGAAATAAAAATACCTTTATTTTTTCTGATTATTAAAGATATGTTCATGTTTTTCCATGTATATAAACATGTATATATAAATGTATATATATTTTATCTTTCTTAAAGCCAAATATACTTTATACCATATGTTTTACATATGTGTATTACATATGGCAACACACACACATAACAAACATATATATTCTAACCTGATTTTTTACTTATAATAAATCATGGACATGCATCTATGTTAATAAACATAGATCTACATCATTTTTTTAATGGCTGTGAAACTATTCCATTATTTTCTTAGGATCATTCCTAGAAGTGGAATTGCTGGATCAAAGGGTATGTACATTTTTAAGGCTTTTGATATATATTGCCAAACTGCTTTCAAGAAAGAGTAGCCAGGGGGCTTCCCTGGTGGCGCAGTGGTTAAGAATCCGCCTGCCAATGGAGGGGACACGGGTTCGAGCCCTGGTCCGGGAAGATCCCACATGCCATGGAGCAACTAAGCCGGTGCACCACAACTACTGAGCCTGCACTCTGGAGTCCACGTGCCGAGGGAGGCCCGCATACCACAAAAAAAAAAAAAAAAAAAAAAAAAGAGTAGCCAGGGACTTCCCTGGTGGCGCAGTGATTAAGAATCCGCCTGTCAATGCAGGGGACATGGGTTCGTACTGAGCCTGCACTCTGGAGTCCACGTGCCACAACTACTGAGCCCGCGTGCCACAACTACTGAAGCCCGCGCACCTAGACCCTGTGCTCCACAACAAGAGAAGCCACTGCAATGAGAAGCCCGCTCACCACAACAAAGAGTAGCCCCCGCTCGACGCAACTAAAGAAAGCCCGCATGCAGCAACGAAGACCTAATGCAGCCATAAATAAATAAATACACAAACAAACAAACAAATAAATAAATTTATTAAAAAGCAAAAAAGAGAAAGAAAGAGATGCCGTGGAGCAACTAAGCCCGTGCGCCACAACTACTGAGGCTGTGCTCCAGAGCCCACGAGCCACAACTACTGAGCCTGCGTGCCACAACTACTGAAGCCCGTGCACCTAGACCCCACGCTCCACAACAAGAGAAGCCACCACAATGGGAAGCCCACGCACTGCCAGGAAGAGTAGCCCCTGCTTGCCACAACTAGAGAAAGCTTGCACGCAGCAACGAAGACCCAACACAGCCAAAAATAAATTAATTTAAAAAAAAAAAAAGAGTAGCCATTTTACACTCCCACCAAGACGATTCCCCACACACTTACCTGCAAAGACATAATTCTTTTTTTTAAAATTGAAGTTTAATGCATACAGAAAAGTTCACAAAACAAATACAGAACTCAGTGAATTATCACAAAGGAGTTTCTTATGCAACCACCACCAAGGACAAGAAATAGAACATTGCCAATATCCAAAAGCCCCCTCTGTGGCTCCTCATAATTACTATCACCTCCCACCTTCCCAAGGAGAGTCACTATATTGATTTCTAACACTATAGTTTACTTTTTGCCTTTTTTGATCTGTATATAAACAGAATCATAAAGTAAATATTTTGGGAGGAATCTTACTTCCTTTGCTCAACACTAAGTTCAAGAGATTCAGCCATGTTGTTCCATTTAGTTGTAGTGTCTTCATTTTCATTGATGTATAGTATTCCACATATTCAAAATTTATATACCCATTCTATTGTTGGTGGACATTGGATTATCTACAGTTTGGTGCTATTACAAACAGTGCTGCTAAGAACATTCTGTACATGCCCCTTTGGTGCATTAAACCTATAGCTCAATTTGGGGAGAATTTATATCTTGACAACTTTGGCCCTTGAACATAGTAATACCCACCCATGTATTTCAATTCTTTTTTATTTCTTTTAATAATATTTTAGAAATCTCACACATCAATCATTTGGTTTCCTTCTTGGTACTTGATTATCTATTGTGAATGGTATCTTTTAAGATTTTCATTATCTAAAAGTTAACGGTTGCCTATACCAGTTATCAATTTACTTCCACCCACTTAAAAATCTACCTTTCTTTGCCTTGTTTTGTGATATTGGAGCTGAACCCTGTAAATATTTCTCCTTTGGTAGCTGGCATAATGTTAGGCTTTACCAGCAGAGGGTGCAGGAAGAATGCTCTAAGACATAGCAGAAGAAACAGTTCTGGTGTACTTTGCTTCTTGCTTCTACAGCGTAGCATGGCTGCTAGAGGTGTGTGGGAAATGCAGTGGCACCCACTCTCTAGTGAATTTAATGGACACCACAGTGGGTGGTTCCCTTGCCAGCAGTGTGTGGGAGACACAGTGGTGCATAGCCCAAAGAGAGTTTTGATGGCACCACAGTGGGTGGCTCCATTCTCTTCCTAGCCCACTAGCTACAGACCAACTCTGACCTGAGACACCTCAGTGAACTTTCACCCCATCCAGCGGGCCAAAGTGACACCCTCTCCAATGAGGTCTGAATCTTAGCCTTGGTTGGAAGTAGGGGACTCTTCCAAGTTTGTTCCTTCCTTGGATACTCTCTCAGCCTTAGAGACAGTAGTTGTTCCCTACACTTTCTGTTCTTGTATTCTTTAGAGTTCTCTTTTATTCCTATTAGTAATTAATCACCTTTTACTAGTTTATAATTCTTTATATTGTTTCTTTGTTCAAATTACTCATGTGGTTTCTGTCTCCTGAATAGATTCTGACTGATACACTAGTATATGGAAGTGCAATCAATTTCTGTTTATTGACCTTGAGGTTCTACAACTTGCTAAATTCACTTATTAATTCTAACAGTTTTTCTGTGGATTTATTTGGCATGTTGTCTATGCATACTGACATTTTATTTCTTCTTTCTAAGCCTTATCATTTTATGTAACTTGCCTTATTGTACTGGCTAGCATCCCTAGTACAAAGTTGAACAGAGTCTTGAGAGGGGGCCTCTGTATTAGTTTCCTACTGCTGTTCTAACAAATTACCATAGAGTTAGTGGCTTAAAATAACACTTATTTATTCTCTTACAGTTCTGGAGGTTAGAAGTACAAAATCAGTTTCACTGGGCCAAAGTCAAGTGTCAGCACGGCTGGTTCCTTCTGGAGGCTCTGAAGGGAGAATCTCTTTCCTTGCCTTTTTCAGCTTCTAATGGTTGCCTATATTCCTTGGCTTGGGGCACCTTCCTCCCTTTTCAAAGTGCATTATTTCAATATCTGCTTCCATCATCACATCACATTCTCCTCTGATTCTGACTCTTCCTATGTCCCTCTTATAAAGACCACTGTGATTACACCAGATCCACCTAGATAATGCAGGATAATCTCCTCAGGTCAAGATCTTTAACTTAATCACATCTGCAAAGTCCCTTTTGCCAAATAAGGTAACAGTCACAGATTCTGGGGATTAGAATGTGGATATATTATGGGAAGGGGCATTATTCAGCCTGCTACAGCATCCTTCCCTCATTCCCAAACTTAGAAGGAAAGGTTTCAACATGTCTCCATTAAGTATGCTATTTTCTATAGGCTTTGGTAGAGATCCTTGATGAGATTAAGGAAGTTTACTTCCACTTTTAGTTTTCTAAATGTTTTTTAAACCCATGAAACCAGGACGAAATACATGAAACAATTTTTTTCTTGAGAGAATTATATTACTTCTTTAAGTTTTGTTAAGTGGTGAATTACACTGATTGATTTTCAAATGCTAAAACAACCTAGAAATCCTAGTGTTCCTAGAATAAACTATACTCTGTTGTGATACACTAACCTTTTGCTATTATTTCATCCAGGACTTTTTTCATCTAAATGTATGAGTGATATTAGCTTTTAATTTTCCTTTTCCATAATGTTCTTGTTAGGTTTTGGTATCAAGGTTATGCTGACCTCCTAAAATCATCTTCAAAGTGTTCCCTTGAGAATTCCCTGGCGGTCCAGTGATTAGGACTCTGCGCTTTCACTGCCAAGGGCACGGGTTCGATCCCTGGTCTGGGAACCCTCAAGCCATGTGGTGCAGCCAAAAAAAAAAAAGAAAGTGTTCCCTCTATTTCTATTCTCTGGAAGAGTTTCTGTAACACTGGTTTCATTTCTTTCTTACAATATTAAATATGCATACTGTAATGGCTAATGAAGCTATATGAGCTCAGAGCTTTCTATGTGGAAAGTTTCAAAATTTCAGATACAATTTCTTTAATAGTTATAGGATTGTTCAGATTTTCTATTTCTTTTTGTGTCAGTTTTTATAAGTGTGTGTGTACATATATATTTTAAGAATGTGTCCATTTAATCTAAAGTTTCCATTTATTAGCATAAGAAGTTCCATAATATATCTTATGATATTTTTAATATCTGTAAAGTCTGTAGTAATGTCCCCCCTTTCAATTCTGGCATCAGTTATTTGGTCTCTCTTCCTTTCTCTCCTTATGAGGGTTATATCAACATTTTCTTCAAAGAACCACTTTTTGTTACTTTGCTGATCACAGTTTCATCTTTTAAAATATATACAATGAAGGATATCAATGCCTCTCTAATTTGCATCCCATAAGTTCTGATATGTTGTATTTTCATTACTCAATTTCAGCATTCTAATTTCCACTGTGATTTCTTCTTTGATCCAAGGGTTATTTAGAAGTGTATTTCTCATTTCCAAGCCCAAGGGGATTTTCTAGCTACCATATGTAACTGAGTTGTAGCTCAATTCACTATGTCAGAGAATTTATTCTATATGTTTCCAAAACAAAATTTGTTGAGATTTACTTTATGTTCCATTTAATGGTCAATTTTTGTAAATGTTCCATTTGTGCTTGACAGCAATGTATATTCTGCAATGTTGGATGCAGAGTTCTATATATTCAATATGTCTTTTAAGGAAAGTTTGCTAATCTTTTTGTCTGTTTATACTTTCGGTTCCTGTGAGAGAGGAGTGTTAACATCTCCCACTATGATGGTAGGTTTTTCTACTTCTACTTGTTCAGTGCAGTTTTGTTTTACATATTTTTGAAGGAGGCTGTATTAATAGGTGCATACACATTTAGAATGGATTTAGTTGGAAAACTGAATATTTTATCATAAAGTGTCCCTTTATTTTTCTAGTAATGTATTTCTCCTTGAAGTCTACTTTGTCTGATATTAATACAGCTGTTCCCACTTTGTTTTTGTTAGTGTTTTCATGTTGTATCTTTTCGTAAATTTTAATTTCAATGTTTTGTACAGATTTTCCGACTTATAATGCAGTTACATCCCAATAAACCTATCATAAGTTTAAGATATTGTGAGTAAAAAATGCATTTAATATTTACATCTAACCTACATCTAACCTACTGAACAGCATAGCTTAGCCTAGCCTACCTTAAATGTGCTCAGAACACTTACATTAGCCTATAGTTGGGCAAAATCATCTAACACAAAACCTATTTTATAGTAAACTGTTGAATATCTCATGTAATTTATTGAATACTGTACTGAAAGTGAAAAACAGAAAATACATTTAATTCAATTAAACTAACGAACATAACATCTTAGCTTAGCCTAGCATACCTTAAATGTGCTCAGAACACTTACATTAGCCTATAGTTGGGCAAAATCATCTAACACAAAACCTATTTTATAGTAAACTGTTGAATATCTCATGTAATTTATTGAATACTGTACTGAAAGTGAAAAACAGAATGGCTGTATGGGTATGGAATGGTTGTAAGTGTATTGGTTGTTTACCCTTGTGATCTTGTGGCTGACTGGGAACTGTGGCTCAATGCTACTACCCAGCATCATGAGAGAGCACTGTACCACATATTGCTAGCCTGGGAAAAGATCAAAATTCAAAATTCGAAGTATAGTTTCTACTCAATGCATATGGCTTTCACACCATTTTAAAGTTGAAAAATTGTAAGTCAAACCATCATAAATTGGGGACCACCTGTATATATGACCCTACTGTCTACTGGCTTCTGTTGCAACTGTTGAGAAGTCTGACGTCACTCTAATTGTTGTCTCTGTAGCACCGTGTGTTTCCTCTGCTTGCTTTAAAGATTTTCTCTTCTCTGTTGATGCTCTGCAGTTTCACCACAGGTGTGTGTAGGTGTGAATTTAATTTTATTCACCCTATTTGAGAATCACTGCTCCTCTTTACCTGTGAATTTGAGTCTTTCAACAATTCTGGAAAAGTCTCAGCCATTATCATGTCAAATATATTCTCTCTTACATTCTCTCCTCCGGGGACCCTGATTAGATGTATGTTACACATTTGATTCTTAATCTTTCTAATTCTTTTTTAAGCAATGTCTAATCTTCTCACTATGTTTTCTTAATGAGTTTTTATATCTATATAAAATAAAAATGGTTCTTCTTTAAATCATTTTCAAATGCATATTTGTGATTCCATCTTTCATTTCTTTAAACATTTTCTTTCTCAGTAATTTTTTATTTTGTATTTGATAATTCCAATATATAATGTCCTTGGGAAACTAATCTGTTGCTTTTTGTTTCTGCTGACTCTCCCTCATGGTAGCTTGTCCCCTTGTTTGTTTGGTGATCTTCAGTTGTGACCTCATATTAGTTGATCTTAATCTCTGGATATACTAGTGGCCCAAATTTGGGATGCTTCCCATGAAGATGGATTTGCATTTGCTTGCCAGGAGTTGGGGGCACTACAGACCTAGGACTACTTTAGTCACTTTGAGGATCTAGGCTTAATGTTGTAAGTCTCAAATTCAGCTTATCCATCCCTCTACTACCCTATGGTTTAGTCTCAGGATTGACTGCTACACCAATATTAGTATTTGCCCCCAGGACAATCTAGCCTTTTTTGCTTGCTTGCTGCTCCATGTTCCAACTTGTGGTTTTAAAAATCCTTTAATGGGGAGAGGAAATGCAGCCTAGAGATTTATCTTAATTACTGTGAGGCTGGTAAATGCATTAAAATTCTGTATCCTCTAGAATCTAGCTGTTTCTTAACAGGAGGACCTTCCAGAGTGTCTAGTCAAACATACTACCAGAAGAGAAGTCTAATTCTGGGTTGTTGTTGTTTTTTTAAGTTGAAAGAAGCTTACTGAAAAGGAGGAATATGCTTTTGTCCAAGCATATAATGGACTATATTTCATTTTTATCTCTATCATTCCTTGCTGGTAAAAGTAGAAAACTGAAATCTTAAGGAAACAAAGAAAATGAAAACTAATTTGTATGTAACCTGGTATGTTACAAAATGGTAAGCATTACATAATTTTTTTACCTGATTTACTGTGGTCTTGACATTGGAAAACACGAATGAGGTCAGTTTTTTGTGAAATCATTCTCTCTTTTAACATCCTGATGGCACTACTTTCAAAAGCATTCACCCTATGTTAAGAAAATAATTATTAGGTGAAAATTACATAAGTCATCCTGTTCTGTTTCATTTTAATATGATTTGTTGCCACTCACCAGTTCCTACATTAAATGAACTGTCTAACTTAACAAATAACATATTACTAGGTGGTGAATATGTTTATATGTATGTGTGTGTGAAATTTTAAAAGGATTATCACTGGTATTTTCTTTTTGATTTCAAAGATTCACATGAACAATTAGTGTATGAGAATATCCAAGACAAGAAGGAAAACAAAGAGGGACTTGCTATAGCAGATGTTGAAATTTACCTTAAAGTTACTTAAACAAAACAGCAGGTATTGACACAAGAGAAGACAGATACATACATGAATAGAATAGAATTTTCATAAATATAGTGAACTATAATATATATGGGAACAATATATATGACAAAGGAGGTATTAAAATTCAGTAGAAAAGGACGATTTAAAAAAATAGTGCTAGCACAATTAATGTCTGGATGTTAAACTTCTACCTCAGACCATTTACAAAAATAAATTCAAAATAAAGGAGGAACAGAGGAACAAAGTAGTCATGAGTCACCCCAAAAAAGCAAAATGGCAGATGTAAATCCAACCATATCAATAATAACATCGTATTTGAATGGATTAAATAAATAAAAAAGCAGAGATTGTGAGACTGAATTAAAAAAACAAGATCCAACTATATGTTGTCTACAGGAGACACACTTTAGTTTCAAAGATACAAAGAGTTTGAAAGGAAAAAGTATACCATGCAAGCAGCAACCAGAAGAGAGTTAGAGTGGGCATACTAATAGTAGACAAAATAGACTTTAAGACAAAAGCTATTACTAGAGAAAAAGAGGGATATTTTAGAATGATAAAAGAACCAGGGCTTCCCTGGTGGCACAGTGGTTGAGAGTCTGCCTGCCAATGCAGGGGACACAGGTTCGTGACCCGGTCCGGGAGGATCCCACATGCCGCGGAGTGGCTGGGCCCGTGAGCCATGGCTGCTGAGCCTGCGTGTCCGGAGCCTGTGCCCCACAACGGGAGAGGCCACAATGGTGAGAGGCTGGCGTATGGCAAAAGAAAAAACAAACAAACAAACAAACAAACAAAAAAAACCAATCAGTCAAGAAGATGAAATAATTATAAAACATATATGAAACTAACAACAGAGCCCAAAGCTACATGAAACAAAAACTGACAGAATTGAGGGAGCAAATAGACAATTCAACAATAATAGTTGGGGACTTCAGTACTCTACTTTCAATAATAGATAGAACAACTGGGCAGAAAATCAAAAAGGATATAAAAGACTTGAACAGCACTATAAACCAATTGGACCTAACAGATTTCTATAAAACACTCCACCCAACATCAGCAGAATATATATTCTTCTAAAGCGTATATGGAATATTCTCCACAATAGACCCCATGTTAGGCCATAACATAAGTCTCAATAGATTTAAAATGATTAAAACCATACAAAGTATCTTTCCTGACTACAAATAAATAAATAAATTAGAGATTAATAACAAACAAATTGGGAAAAGTAACATGTAAGGAAATTAAGCAATACAATCCTAAATAACCAATGGGTCAAAGAAGAAATCACAACAGAAATAGAAAATACTTTAAGATGAATGAAACTGTAAATACAACATGCCAAAACACATGAGATGCAATTAAAGCAGTGCTTAGAGGAAAATATATATCCATAAATACCTATATTAAAAAAGAAAGATATGAAATCAATAGCATAATGTCTATCCTCAAAAGCTAGGAAAAAAAAGATTAAACTGGGCTTCCCTGGTGGCGCAGTGGTTGGGAATCTGCCTGCCAATGCAGGGGACACGGGTTCAAGCCCTGGTCTGGGAAGATCCCACATGCCGCGGAAAACTAAGCCCGTGAGCCACAACTACTGAGCCTGTGCGTCTGGAGCCTGTGCTCCGCATCAAGAGAGGCCGCGATAGTGAGAGGCCTGCGCACCGCGATGAAGAGTGGCCCCCGCTCACCGCAACTGGAGAAAGCCCTCGCACAGAAACGAAGACCCAGCACAGCCAAAAATAAATAAATAACTTTATATTTTAAAAAAAGATTAAACTAAAATCCAAAGCAAATACATGGATGGAAATAATAAAGAACAGAGGAGAAATACATGAAATAGAGAAATAAAAAAACAATAGAGAAAATCAACAAAACCAAAAATTGGTTCTTTGAAAAGATCAATAAAATTGACAAACTTTTAGCTAGACTGGCTAAGGAAAAAAAAAAAGACCCAAATTTCTAAAATTAAATGACTTTAGAAAGAGGGGTCATCACATCTTACCTTACAGAAATAAGAGGTATAAGGGAATACTATGAACAATTGTACACCAACAACTTAGATAACGGACAAATTCCTATAAAGATACAAATTACCAAAATTGGCTAGGAAGAAATAGAAAACTGAACATACCTGGAACAAGGAACAAGATTGAATAAGTAATCAAACAACTTCTCACAAAGAAAAGCTGAGGGCCAGATGGCTTCACTGGTGAATTCTACCAAACATTTAAAGAAGAATTAATACCAATCATTCACAAACTCTTCCAAAAAATAGAAAACGTGGGAATACTACCCATCTTATTATATAAAGCCAGTATTACCATGATACCAAAACCAAAGATCACAATAAAACTACAGACCAATAACTCTTATGAATATAGATGGAAAATCCTCAACAAAACACTAGCAAACTGCATCTAGCAATATATAAAAAGGATCATATACCGTTAACAAGTGGGATGTATCCCAAGAATGCAAGGTGTGTTTAACATCTGAAATTAATCAATGTAACACATCATATTAATAGAATAAAGGACAAAAATCCACATGATGATCTCAGTACATTCAGAAAAGTATTTGACAAAATCCAACACTCTTCATGATAAAAACAGTCAACAAACTAGGCATGGAAGGGAACATCCTCAACCTGAAAAGAGGCATCTACAAAAAACACATAGCTAATATACTTAATGCTGAAAGACTGAATATGTCCCTCTTAAGATCAGGAAGAAGACAAGGGTATCTGCTCTCACCACTTCTATTCAATATTGGTTTGGAGGTTCTAGCCAGGCAGTTAAGCAAGAAAAGGAAGTAAAAGGCATCCAGATTGGAAAGGAAGAAGTAAAACTATCCGCACTCACAGATAATACGATCTTGTATATAGAAAATCCCATAGATTCCACTAAAAACTATTAGAACTTTGTACAGCAACTATACTTCAATTAAAAAGATAAATTAAAAAAAACTATTAGAACTAATAAAGAAGTTCATTAAGACTGCACAACATACAAAAATCAACTGTATTTCTAAACACTATAAATGAATAATCCAAAAATATAATTAAGAAAACAATCCCAGCTCTCACTCCCTCTTGTAAGGACACCAGAATCACAACTAGCTGCTGGACAGTCATCGACAAGAAGACACTGGAACTCACCAAAAAAGATACCCCACATCCAAAGACAAAGGAGAAGCCACAATGAGACGGTAGGAGGGGTGCAATCACAGTAAAATCAAATCCCATAACTGCTGAGTGGGTGACTCACAAACTGGAGAACACTTATACCACAGAAGTCCACCCTGGAGTGAAGGTCCTGAGCCCCACGTCAGGCTTCCCAACCTGGGGGTCCAGCAACGGGAGGAGGAATTCCTAGAGAATCAGA
>NC_041234.1:3147828-3148237 GCF_002837175.3 Physeter macrocephalus | reverse complement strand
TGAAGAGATTATAGTCGAAAACTTCCCTAACATGGGAAAGGAAATAGCCACCCAAGTCCAGGAAGCACAGCAAGTCCCATACAGGATAAACCCAAGAAGAAACAAACCAAGACACACAGTAATCAAATTGGCAAAAATTAAAGACAAAGAAAAATGATTGAAAGCAGCAAGGGAAAAACGACAAAAAAACATACAAGGGAACTCCCATAAGGTTAACAAGCCAAAAGGGAGTGGCATGATATACTTAAGTGATGAAAGGGAAGAACCTACAACCAAGATTACTCTAGCCGGCAAGGATCTCATTCAGATTCAATGGAGAAATCAAAAGCTTTACAGACAAGCAAAAGCGAAGAGAATTCAGCACCACCAAACCAGCTCTACAACAAGTGCTAAAGGAACTTCTCTAAGT
>NC_041234.1:3147051-3147652 GCF_002837175.3 Physeter macrocephalus | reverse complement strand
TAAAAGAGGAAATCGACAGTAACACAATAATAGTGGAGGACTTTAACACCTCACTTACACCAATGGACAGATCATCCAAACAGAAAATAAATAAGGAAACAAAGCTTTAAATGACACAGTAGACCAGATAGATTTAACTGATATTTATAGGACATTCCATCCAGAAACAGCAGATTACACTTTCTTCTCAAGTGCTCATGGAACATTCTCCAGGATAGATCACACCTCGGGTCACTAATCAAGCCTCAGTAAATTTAAGAAAATTTAAATCATATCAAGCGTCTTTTCTGACCACAACGCTATGAGATTAGAAATCAATTACAGGGGAAAAAAAACGTAAAAAACACAAACAAAGGGAGGCTAAACAATACGTTACTAAATAACCAAGAGATCACTGAAGAAACCAAACAGGAAATCAAAAAATACCTAGAGACAAATGAAAATGAAAACACGAAGATCCAAAAACCTATGGGATTCAGCAAAAGCAGTGCTAAGAGGGAATTTATAGATATACAAGCCTAGCTCAGGAAACAAGGAAAATCTCAAATAAACAAACTGACCTTACACCTAAAGGAACTAGAGAAAGAAGAACAAACAAAAC
>NC_041234.1:3146420-3146686 GCF_002837175.3 Physeter macrocephalus | reverse complement strand
ATTTGGTAAAGTTGCAGGATACAAAATTAATGCACAGCAATCTCTTGCATTCCTATACACTAATGATGAAAAATCTGAAAGAGAAATTCAGGAAACACTCCCATTTACCATCGCAACAAAAAGAAAAAAATACCAAGGAATAAACCTACCTAGGGAGACAAAAGACCTATAGGCAGAAAACTATAAGACACTGATGAAAGAAATTAAAGATGATACCAACAGATGGAGAGATATACCATGTTCTTGGATTGAAAGAATCAATATGG